>NW_006921698.1:49724-50417 GCF_000298275.1 Orycteropus afer afer | reverse complement strand
GACACACTCCCTTCCTGATTTTAAACCATGCAGTATGCCTTGTTCTGTTCGAATGACAGCCTCCTGGTCTATGTACAGGTTCCTCATGAGTACAATTAAGTGTTCTGTAATTCCCATTTTTCTCAATGTTATCCATAATTTGTTATGATCCACACAATCAAATACCTTTGCATAGTCAATGAAACACAAATAAACATTCTTCTGGTATTCTTTGCTTTGAGCCAAGATCCATCTGATACCAGCTATGATATCCCTTGCTATATGTCCCCTTCTGAATCCAGTGTGTCTTTCTGGAAGTTCTTTGTCAATACACTGCTGCAACCATTTTTGAATTATCTTCAGTAAGATTTTACTTGTGTGTGATATCAATGATATTGCTTGATAATTTCCACATTCTGTGGGATCACCTTTCTTTGGAATGGGTACAAATATGGAACAATGAGCTTAGACCATGGAAAAAGAAGTATGTATGCATCTTAGGGAAAGTTCGAGTTAATAAAAGCAAGAAGTAATTCATTATCTGCAATTATATCTTACTTCCTGTCTAATACCTTAGTTTTTTGTGATTTGGATAGCAAGAGTAGAAATTACATTCAAGACTGAATTATGCCACTGACCATAAAAATAAGAGAATACAAATTCAACTTGATATCAACTATAATAAGAGATTATTTCAAATATTATCCTAATAAA
>NW_006921698.1:40162-45884 GCF_000298275.1 Orycteropus afer afer | reverse complement strand
TTGAACCGCCAGCCTTCTGGTTAGCAGTCAAATGCCTTAGGCACTTTGCTGCCAGAGCTCCCTCCATAGAGATACCACCTTGAAAACCCAAGGATGGGTTGCTGAGTCAGAACCGACTTGATGGCAATGAGTTTTGTTTTGTTTTGGAGGTCAGGAGTCAGCAAAGTGGCCCACAGCCCTATTTAAGTAAATAAAGTTTTGCTGAAATAGAGCCAAACTCATTTGTTTACAATTTGTTCATGATTGTGTTCACACTATGAAAGCGGAATGGTGTAGATGCAATGGAAACTGCATGGCCCATGGAGCTGAAAATATTTACTACCTGGCTCTTTACAGAAAAATTTGAACATTTTTGTACCCTGCCTTTTTTCATCTTTTACTATAAGCTACTTAGAACTGGAATTCAAAATCCTGGCTCTACTACTTAGATGTGTGACTTTTGGCAGGTCACTTAATCTCTAAGACTCTCAGTTCATGTATGTCTTAAGGCAGTCTAACAATAGTATTTACAAGAAAAGTTTGTTATAAGAATTAAGTGCTATGTTATTAAAACATATATTGTGGTCTCTGATAAACAATAGACATTCCGTATTTCATGTACTAAGAATATCCAGAACATAAACAACACTTACATATATTTTTAAACTAAACTTAATATTTACCCAATTCTGCTGTGGATACATAGACAAAGTAGCTTTAAACTTGCATTTAATCAACAATACATAATAATGGTATCATGATGGTTGAAGAGTGATAAAGTCTTAATAATAAAAGGATTCACACTAACTGTTGTTGTTGTTAATTGCCCTCGAGTCGGACCCAACTCATAGCGACCCCTCTTTGGGTTTCCGAGGTGGTATCTACGGAAGTAGATTGCCCAGCCTTCCTTCTGAGAACAAAATGGCATGTTAATCCTCCAAATATTTTAATTTTGCTTTAAATATAAAAATAGCAAGTTGGTAGCTTGGTCACACAAGCTCAAACTCATGGAGACCTAATGTATAACAGAAAAACTGCTGACTGTCTTGCCGTTTTCATGACCTTTGATACGTTTGAACCCATTGTATGTTTCATACTTTTTCATTTTTAAGCATCAAATCATTTCTACCCGTGTTGTCATCTCTACTTCTTTGCCTATCGAAATCCCGTTTGTTCTTCCAATTAATAGATATCATTCTTCACTGAAACCATCTCTATTCTCCAGATTTAACTACTCCCTCTTCTTTGAATCTTCAAATTTTCTATATATTTTAATATATGACCACATTTTGTTGGGATTATAGATCTTAACCTATTCTTGAGAAGAGAGGCTTCATCTCATTTATTGTTGAGTCCTTAGTACCTAGCATTGTGCTAAGTACATTAGAAATACAAAATAAATAAACCCAAAAGAATCCAGTCATTGAGTTTCCATTTTTAATCATAGTGTACATTTTAAAGTGAATATCAACTGTGGTTGTTGTTAGGTGCCCTCAAGTCACTTCTAACTCAGGGATTCTATTTACAAATAACCAAAATATTGTCTTGTACTGTGCCATTCTCATAATCACTGCTCTGTTGGAGCCCATTATTAAGGCCATTGTGTCAATCCATCCCCTTGAGAGTCTTCTTCTTTTTCAAAACTCTCTACTTTACCAAGCCTCATGTCCTTCTCCAAGGACTGGTCTCTCCTGATAACATTTCCAAGGTACGTGAGACAAAGTCTCATCATCCTTGCTTTTGAAGGAGCATTCTGAGTGTACTTCCTCCAAGACAGATCTATTCTTTCTTCTGGCAGTTTATGGTATATTTAATATATTCTTTACCATCACAATTCAAAGGAAGCAATTCTTCTTCATTCTTCCTTATTCATTGTGTAGCATGCAAATGAGGCAATTGAAAGTACCATAACTTGGGTCAGGCACATCTCAAAGTGACATATTTGAAGAGGTCTTTTGCAGCAGAGTTGTCCAATGCAATACACTGCTTGGTTTCTCTTGCTGCTTCTGTGGGCACTTATTGTGGATCCAAGTAAAGGGAAATCCTTGACAACATCAATCTCTTCTCCATTTACTGTGATGTCACGTATTAGTCCTGTAGTGAGGACTTTTGTTTTCTTTATGTTGAAGTGTAATCCATACTGAAGGCTATAGTCTTTGATCTTCATCAATTAAATGTTTAAGTCCTCTTTGCTTTCAGCAAGCAATGTTGTATTATCTGCATATCACAGGTCCACATGAGAACAATTAAAATAATAACCATTGACTTATTTATTTTGTATCCTTATAAATAAGACTTATTTTATAGGATTTTAATAATACAGAAAATATTTATGCTTTATGTACATGAAAAAAAGCAGGATACAAAATTATATATTCAGTGAACAACAGTATACCAGTTATGCATAAATCTACCAAAATGTTAGTAGGGTTTATTCTAGTGGTGGAAATATTGATGTTTTCTTCTTATTTCTACTATTTTTCTTTCTTCTATAATTTCTGCAGACACATACTTTTGAAAAATAATAAGAATAAAATTCAAACAAGCTTACTTTTTAAAAATGCAATCAACTCAATCTTCAAGTATTGATTATCTTCAGTTTCTGGTGGTTCATTTCTTAAAACCTTGGGACTATACATCCTATATATGTGAGTATAAGTAGTCATAAAAAAAGGAGTAAAGGAAATAGAAGACTAATGATTCATCCTGCAAGAGGAAAATAAGTTAGCATACATACTTTTAGTGGCTTCTTTCTTCCAGAGAAGGGCTGAGTTTGGCTCCTAGGAGAAGCAGCAAATCCCTTTACCTTGAAATCCATTCAAGGTCACATATTTAGCATGCAACCTTGAAAAAAGGTAAAATAAAACTAAAATGATCATTTGTAGTATATTTTTAAATAAGTCATATAGTTAATGATATAATAATCCTACATAGAAGGAAATCAGGTACTTAATCACTTTTACTTCTTTCCCTAAAATCCACATTTTGTGCAGCTATTACATTATGTAAAGGAAACTGGTGCTGCAGTGGTTAAAGCACTTGAATGGTAACTGAAAGGCTTGTGGTTAGAGCCCACCAGCTGTTCCAGGGGAGATACATATGGCAGTCTTCTTCCCTAAAGATTACAACTTTGGAAACCCTATGAGGCAGCCCTAGTATGAGCCCTGACAGACTCATCTTTAGACCTTTGGCTCCCAAATTAAATTACTGGGTGGTACAAATGGTTAAGTGTTAGGCTGGTTAAGTGCTTGTCTGCTAACTGAAAGGTTTGCAGTTCTAGGTAGGCTACAGCAAAATAATACATTTATGTTATTTTAAACCATTACATGTGTAGTAACTTGTTAGCAGCAATATTAAAACTAATGTATGTCTCTCTTTTCTATCACACTGAAATACACATGGGGTTGAAAAGGGCAATTCCCTGGGAAGGTTCAAGTTGGCCCAAGTCTGTGTTTGGACGTTGCCTAGCAACAAGCACCTCCACACTAGAGCTTCCATTTGCCCTCTCTCCCTTCCAAAGAAAAGAAAGTCATTAGCCTAAGTCGTTTGATCCTCCCAAGAAGCTGTGTCCCTCTGCCCCACAGGAGACCCCAGGTCTTGGTACTTTCATGTGATACTCACGAGAAAACAGAAAGTGATGAAATCCTCCTTGCAGCAGCTGTTCCAGTGCAGACAACTCTGTGATACTTTGAAAGCCTGGCTGGGAGCTGAAGCAGAACTCACTCAACCTGCCCTTCTCCAGCTCAGGGAGAAGACCAAAGCCCGGCACGGAGTCAGTGCAGTTGTAAAGAATCCTCTCTTTCACTGAATTCTATTTAACACATTATATGGAATATCTACTGTGTGCCCAGCACCAAGATTAATGTTTTGATATTACATACAGCATATATTATAATATCTGCTTTCAGGGAGCTTGCATTTATTTAAAAAGACAAGACTGCAGTATAGTGATATACACTACATAATACAGATACATATATTTATATGTAAATAATTACACATATAAATTGCATATATACGCATGCACACATGTCATTGTCGGGTGCCACTGAGTTGATTCCACCTCATAGCAACCCCACATGACTGGGCAGAACTGCCCCACAGGGTTTTCTTGGCTGTACTCCATGGGGAAGTAAATTTTCTGGTCTTTCCCCTGCTGGGCCATGGGATAGGTTCAAACTGCCAACCTTTTGCTTAGCAACTGATGCTTAAACAATGTGTCATCAGGGCTCCTTATATAATGCTTAGGAATCAGGAAAGCTCCATTTTCCTCTTTGTTCTACCACAAATTTATATTTTGTTCTGCACACAATGTCTTTGGGCTTCAGCTTTACATTTATAAAAGGAAAAATCTGGTTTGAATGATTTCAAAGGCTTCGTTCCACTCTAATACACATTTTGTTGTTGCATGCTTGTTGTATCTATTTCATCTCATAGAAAACCCATGTAACTGAAAAGAACTGCCCCATAGGGTTCTTTTGGCTGTAATTTTCAGGGAAGTAGATTGCCAGGTTTTTCTCCCATAACTGTCCTAAATGATATAGCCAATGTCATATGCTCAATATAAAACCAAGATCTTCTGAAGCCTAATCCAGTTCTCTTCTCACAGGATCCTGTTCTCATCTGCAATCTTTCTAAGTTTATTTTCTCCAAAATATATATTTATCTAAGTTTTAGAAAACCTATTATTATTTATAAAAATATAAATACATTTTTAAAGTGTAAAAATAGTGAAATCAGTAGATATAACATAATTACTCCCTATATTTCACCCGTATACTCCACAAAATTTTTCCACCCATTACCCCCACAAGGAGAGGGGAGCAAAAATAAACTGAAAAAAGTAAAAATGAAATAGCAAAAACTAAACTTTAAATTTTAAAAAGTTAACAGTAACCTTAAAAAAAAATCTAGTGCACAATTAATCCTGACCATTACACAGAAAAAACATTCAAGAAACTAACAGTAGCAAATGTCCTTGTCTATTCCTGGCACTTAAGCTTAATACACCTAAATTGTTCAATATGTCTGAATATTGCTCTCTAAGTTGTTAGGACCACTGAAAAAGCACATTTATACAATCAAGAACATTTTGTTAAAACATCTGCTTATAAGAGCTACAGTCTTAGATTATGTGTTGAGTATATAAATTACAGTGTTTTGGCCATTTGCAAAACAATTCATTATTCTGTGAATATAACAACCAGTTAATTTCTCTACCAACAAAATGACTAAATTAGCCATGTGTTAACTTTCATTGTTTTGCAGATCCACAATAGTTTGCCTTCGAAGTTCTACTTTTAAATTTTCATTTATTCTTTTAGTCATTCATGAATTCAACAAATATCCTTTGAACACTTACTCTGTGCCTGTAAGTCCAGAATTAACAAAGGATACAAACCTATCCAGTATTGCCTTTAAATTATTGTGTCAAAAATATCTATTAAGCCCCTACTATATAAATAAAATATGGTTTCTGCTCTCAAGAATCTTATAATTGCATACAATATTACTATAAAATGAAAGACTGCTCATTCTTTCAATCTTTCACTCAACAACTATCTATTGAGGACCTGCAGGCTCAGTATGTGTTTTAGATCCTAGAAATATAGTAGTGAGGAAAACAAAGCTGTTGTTTTGGTGAAGGTTAAAATCTAAGAAAGAAGACAAGTATTAAGGAAATAAGGAGCTCTGGTAACGTAGTGCCTAAGGCACTTGACTGCTAACCAGAAGGCTGGCGGTT
>NW_006921698.1:36015-37937 GCF_000298275.1 Orycteropus afer afer | reverse complement strand
AGAGAGAAAATCTCAATTAATGAAGTCAGTATTAACTAGGATAATTACCCCCCAAGTGGAAATAAAGGGCACACCCTGCATCAATTTCCCAATTCAACAGACAAACCAAAAAAACCAAACCCACCTCCGCCAACTCCCACTCATAGTCATTTTATTGTTTGTTGTTGTGTCACTCTATAGGACAGAGCAAAATTTCCCTACAGGGTTTCCAAGGCTGTAAATTCTTCAAAGAAGCAGACTGCCTCATCTTTCTCCCACAAGAGTGGCTGGTGAGTTCCAACAGCCCACCTTTTAGTTAGAAATGGAGTGTTTAACCATAATGCCACCAGAACTCGTTTCAACAGATAAGGAGGAAAAAAAATTAATTGAATGTTCATCAGTATTACAGAAGAATATTAATTTTCTTTGTGTAATCTAATCAGAAGGCTCCTAAAACGAGTTAATTACTCAGCAATTACCGTTTACTGATAGCTTATTAAAGTATGTCGCTTGGTGTCAGAAATCTAACAATTTTTGTCTCTTTCTATCTGGACAATATTTAGCAACGTTAGTTTAGCGAAGTCTACATGCGTTTAACTCAAGTCTCTTCGTTTCCCTCGAAGCCCTCTCGGCCCTGCAGTTGAGGTTTCTGCCCAACTACTTCCGGGGAAGACGGGGGCGTGATTCGTGAGTACAGCCAAGTAGATTGGCAGGTCACCAGGGCAGGCCAACGCGTGCGCATTGGGTGGTCCGCGGCCAGTGGATCATGGAGTCCCTAAGGCCTTTCTCTTCCGAGTAGCCCTCACAGCCACCCCACGGCACCATGGGTATTTTGAATTTGTGGCTCTATGAGCTCTGGCTACTACTGCTAGGTTCCAGTTTGAGCGAAAGATTTTTGCCACTCGAAGAAGACGTAGACTTTATCAATGAGTATGTGAATCTTCACAATGAGCTCCGAGGCAACGTCATTCCCCAAGGGTCTAATTTGCGCTTTATGGTGAGCCCCGCTGCCGGAACTTCCAACAACCCTTGTCATTCCGCTATCCTTAGCCTCAGAAAGCTTGGGACACTTTCTGAGGGTTGAGGATCTTGGAGAACTGCCCTTTTAGTTCGTTATGAAAAAAATACATATAAAGTTTGTAAACGTGAGATATGAAAAACACTGTCATTCTAATACATAATTACCACGATTTTGCACAGGACTGGGTCTGTGCATTTAAATATTATTTAACATGATTACTGAGATTTATGGTGCTCCTCTATAGCGCCTCTGTGAGTTGACTTCGGTGGCAGTGGTTTGGGTATCCTAAATTTTGCTCCTGAGGGTGTACTTCAGGGATCTCTCCCTGACCCTTATTTTCCTTTCCTTACTTCTCTCCCCATTTTCCCCACTTACTTCTATTGAACATCTCATCAGCTGTTCCCTTGTTTTCATAATTGTCGTTTAAAATGACTGCAAAATTCATACAGTAAATTATTATCCTTTTACCAGGTTATGATACTTCAAGAAATATCTCCCCAGACATACTGTATTTTCATTCTTTTGGATTAGTTCCTTAGAATAAATTCTAGAAAGAAGATAATTAAATTAATGTGAATGTTATTATTATTATTATTCACTTGATAGGTAAGAATTGCTTTTCTAAAGGGTTGTGCCAAATTTAGCAAATACCAGCAATGTGTAAGTGTTCCGTTTTTACCACACCTCACTGGCTTGAGCATTTTCAACCCTGTGCTAAGTTAATAAATTGTAAAATAGTACTTTATTTTAATGTTATTTTAAAAAAATTTATTGTGATTTGGGTGAAAGTTTAGAGAGCAAATTCATCTTCCATATAGCAGTTCATGTACACTTTGTCTCATGACATTGACTACAATCTCTCACAATGCAACAGCTCTCCTCCCACTTCCTCCCCATAACCACCTCTTCCCTTTGTCCTTTC
>NW_006921698.1:32637-35470 GCF_000298275.1 Orycteropus afer afer | reverse complement strand
TATGCCAATTGAGCTTGATGTTCCCTGAGACCATGGTCCCAAGCCCAAAAGGCCAACTACTTGGTCCCTCTGGGTAGCTGGCTGTGCCCAAGAAGTGACTACAACCTTGTCCCTTATCAGCTCTACTATATACCTGGGAATTCTTACAGAGCATACAAATACACTTGTAGAAACATTATCTGCCAGCCCTATACATGGTCATGCATGGACACACTCCCCTGTACATAGACATACCTAATTGTTGAGCCTGTCCTTCCATCTATCCACCTGTAGATCAATGTTTGCCATCACTGACTACTCAGTACTGTATGTGCAGAAGGGTTCATCTTTGTTGTCTGTACCTCCTACACACCTCTCTCTGTCTTCTTCCTTAATGCCATTGTGTTAATCACTCACATTTGGTACATTGCCCTTTCCTTCACCCAAATCAATATTTGTCTCTTTCTATCTAGCAATGTTCCTTCCCCTCCCCTCCCCTCCCACCCCTGGTAATCAACAAGGAAAATTTGCTTCCATATATAAACCTTTCCTTGACTTTTTACAATAATGAACTAATATAATATTTGTCCTGTGATTGACTTAACTTGATTCAGCATAATGTTCTCCAAGTTAATCCATGTTATGCAGTGTTTTGCAAATTCTACGCTATTCTTTAGGGTTGCATAGTATTCTGTTGTGTGTATGCACCATAATTTGGTTATCTATTCTTCTGTTGATGGGCACCTAGGTTGTTTCCATCTTTTAGCAATTGTAAATAGTGCTGTGATGAACATAGGTGTGCATGTATCTGCTGTTTTAATTAAATTTAATTTTTTAAATGTTATTTTGATTCAGGGTGTCGAGCCATTTTGAACCAGTTCAGTCATGGATGATGTGGCAAAATCAAAATACACCTGAATTTTTAAAATTTGTGTGAAACAGAATGGTAACTGGAATGGGAAAACTTAAAAGTTGAAGCTCTGGAATGGGAGACTTGGGAGAAGCATAGTGAGCCCTTTCAGGAGCCTGATGCCAGAGATTGGATTGTTACCAGTTCTGTTGAGAGCAACACAAAGTCAAAGCAGCGCAGTTGGCTGCCATCTTTGAGTTGTTTCTAATTCTACTAATTAAGAGATTTGGTCATTAAGCAGCTGCACACGCCATGCTTGTTTTCTAACAGGGAGATTAAGTTTCTAGCAGGGCATCAACTTGTAATTTTTCCCATTCCAGTTGTCATTCCAGTATACCCCCACTTTACAAATTCCGATCCATTGAGATTTTACTTAGTTGGCCATGACTGAACCAGAAAGAACTGGTTCAAAGCCTTGTTCTGATTTATTATTTATTTATTTCCTGTTCATTTATTTTGCCTTTTTTACTTGTTAACCTTTTCTCTTATTTATATAAATTCATTTCTTACAGAAATGTACTACGTTTAGTCCTATTTATTGAAAGTATTATTTTTCGAAGTTCATTTTTACTATTGAATTCAGTTATAGAATTGATGATATTTGAGAGTTTTAACTACATATTTCCACCTTTTGTGATTTATTCTGTTTTTTCCCCATAAATTAATAAACATGAAATGATTTTTAATACAGTATTTTATAGGTTTCATATTTATAATCCCTAAAAATATATAATATTTTAAAAATACATAAAAGTATAAAAAATAATGTAACACATACCTGTATACCCACCATCTATATTTAAAAATATGACCACTTTTAAAGGTATAGTATTTCAGGTACAGCCCCGCCCTAAACTTTCACCCTTTCTTTCTAAAAGTTGGCATGTATTTTTCTAATTTATGTTACTTTTACTAGTAACTATAAACAGTACAGTCTATTGTCATAAACCCAAAAGCAAACCTATTGCTGTCAATTCTGACTCATAGTAACCCTGTAGGACATAGTAGAATTGCCCCATAGGCTTTCTTTGATTGTAAATCTTGATAGAATTAGACTGCCACATCTTTGTCTAGCAGAGCAGCTGGTGAGTTCTAACTGCTGACCTTTTGGTTAGCAGCTGAGTGCTTTAACCACTATGCTGCTATGGCTCCTTCTGTTGTAATAGTGTGTTCTTTGGTAAGCAGTCAAGGTGCTTTGACGACTATGCCATCAGGGCTCCTTCTATTGTAATAGTATGATCTATGTATAACTTTTTCTTAACAAGTTTGGAAATCACATGTTTTATTATATTAATATTTTAATATTTATACTCTACACTTTGCAAAGCCCAAAGCTTCCTTCCAAATATTAAAAAATATTTTAGAGCACTTAGATTATGAATGTTCTCTCTCATATCTGTGTTTTTGTCTAGTATTTTGGTTCTATCTTTTTAAAATAATTGTCATTTTTATGATTATTTATGCTTATTAAAATTTGGCAGCATTAGTGCTAATTTATTTAATGCCTATTTCTTCTTGTACCCAACTCCTCCTTTCTGCACTCAATTTCTTTCTTCCTGAAGAACATCCTTTAGCAGCTTTTGCAATAACTGTGAATAGTAAACTCAGTCTTTTTATATCTAAAATAATCTTTATTTCACACTCACTCTTGAGTGATTCTATTTTCCCCATAGAATTTTAGTGATTCTTAACAGTCTTTTGGCTTCAACTGGTGTTTTTTAGATTTCTGATGTCAGTCAAATTGAGAGATTCCCAAAGTATGCATGTATGAAACTGTTAGAAATGAAAATTCTCAGGCCCTACCCACAACCTGTTGTTTTTTTTAGGTGCCATTGTATCAGTTCCAACACATAGCAGTCCTGTGTGCAACAGAACCAAACATAGTCCCGTGCCATCCTTATAGGCATTGCTGTGTTTGAGTCCATGGTTGTGGCACGGTGTCAA
>NW_006921698.1:28977-30532 GCF_000298275.1 Orycteropus afer afer | reverse complement strand
TTTGGTGGTGCATTTGTTATGTGCTCAGCTGCTAACCAAAAGATTGGTGGTTTGAACCCACCCAGTGGCTCTGCAGATAAAAGATTACAGCCAAGAAAACTCTAGAAGGCAATTCTGCTCTGCCACATGGGGTCACCATGAATTAAGGGCACCCAACAACAACAGGACTTTAATTTCTTACATGACTTTTTTCCCACCTAAATTTTCGTTCACTTCCTTGGATTGAAGGGCAGAGTTTTCTAGGGGTTCTTTCATTTAGGAAGCATCCATTGTCCTAATTTTTTGAGAGACCTCAGTCCCAACACCTACTCTATGCAGCTCTATACCCACATCTTCTATTCCTATGTCAGTGGAACTTACATCCAGTCTAAGACGTCATCTCTTCAGGTAGAGCCCATGAATTTACCACTCTGGCTTTTAACTTCCCTCTTCATTTCTGTCACCTTTGTGTACTACTTTGCTTTCCTCATAGCTCAGCTGTGAATTTTGATAATTTTTTTTATCTGATGTAAATTGAACCACAGGAAGTATTCAACAATTTTTGACCTAGAAAACTCAGCAATGTAAATGCTTCATTGAGATTTGTAAAAGTGTGCATTACTGAATGACTGTATCTTAGGTTAGTCCTCTATGTAGTTGGAACCATCTTATTATTGGATGTAAGGAGCAAGGAGTCCATCCCTTCCTTTTCTAGGCACTCCTGAGGAGGAGGAATCCTGGTTCTAACCTGATGTGGTATACTGCTTGATGGCCCAAAGCTTGGGCCTGGGTTCCCCTCATGTACCAGAAAACAGACTACTGTTGCATATCTAATACCAGCTTTTAATATTGCTGGTAAAATTTCCTCTTTTTATGAACATTACAGTTAAAAGTAACATCCCTTTTAAAAACTGCCTCAGTCACGTTCCCTCTCCTTTCCATCTTTCAAAGCAATGACTTTGATGAGTTTAATATGAATCATTCCAGTCCATTTTTTTAACTTTTGAATACATATGTGGTTACCCACATCAAAAGTGTAGTTTATGTAGATTTTTTTTGTATTTCCATAAATCGCTTTGTGTAGTATCTATCATTCTGTGTTTTTTTTTCTCTTTAAAAACTATGCAGTTGAGATTTATTCAAGTTGATAAATATAAATATAATTCTCCCAACCCCCCCCTTTTTTTTTTTTACTTATATTGTGGTGAAAACATACACAACAAGATATTCACCAACATAACAATTTCCCCAATTACAGCTCAGGGTCATTGATGACATTTTTCATGTCATGCCACCATTATTGCTATCCTTTCCAAAATATTCCACCACTATTAGCATAAACTCAATGCCCCGAAAACAAAAGTTTCTCCTTTCCCCCATCTCCTACCACTGTAACCACTAATAATCTTTGGTTCTCTCTATATATATTTTCAACCTATCTAGGAATTTAGGCTCCCCTCCCCTCCCATCCCTGGTAACCAACAAAGTTTCCTTCTATGTATAAACCTTTCTTTGACTTTTAACAATACTAGACCAATACAATACTTGTCCTTCTGTGATTGACTTATTTCAATCA
>NW_006921698.1:26057-28197 GCF_000298275.1 Orycteropus afer afer | reverse complement strand
CCTGATAGTCTATTTGTGCCATATATCAGGGCCCCTAAGTTTGCCCCTATTTTTTCCTTGGTGAACTTTATAGTTTAAGGCTTCACATTTAAGTCTTTGATCCATCTGGAGTTAGTTTTTGTGTATGGTGTGAGGTATGGTTCTTGTTCGATTTTTTCTGCACATGAATATCCAATTTTGCCAGCACCATTTGTGAAAAGACTGTGTCTTCCCCATTTAATGGATTTCATCCCTTTGTCAAAAATGAACTGACTGGAGGTTGATGGATCGATTTCTGGGTTCTTAATTCTGCTTCACTGGTCTATGTGTCTGCCATTGTACCAATACCAGGCAGTTTTGACTATTGTGTCTGTATAGTAGGTTTTGAGACCTGGGAGTGTGAGACCTCCTACTTTGTTCTTCTTCAGGAGTGCTTTACTTATCTAAGGTCTCTTTCTTTCTATATAAAATTGTTGTGGTGGTTATTTGCCTTCAAGTCAGACCTGACTCATAGCGACCCTTCCTTGGGTTTCTGAGGCCAGTATCACTACAGAAGTAGATTGCCCAACCTTCCTTCTGAGGAGTGACTGGTGGGTTTGAACCGCCAGCCTTCTGGTTAGCAGTCAAGTGCTTTAGGCACTACACTACCAGAGCTCTCTATATAAAATTAGTGATTGGTTTTTCTGTGTCCTTAAAAATGTGGATGGAATCTGGATCAGGATTACATTGAATGTGTAGATTGCTTTGGGTAGTGTTGACATTCTGAAAATGTTCAATCGTCCTATCCATGAGCATGGTATGTTCTTCCGTTTATGTAGATCTCTTACAGTTTCTTAAAGTAATAGTTTCTTTGTATAGGTCTTTTGAGTCCCTGGTAAGATTTATTGCCAAGTAACTTATCTTTTGGTAGTGATTGTAAATGATATTTATTTCCTTATTTCCTTTCCAGAGACCTCTTTGCTGGTGTAGAGGAATCCAACTGATTTTTGTATGTTAATCTTGCATCCTACTACTATGCTCAGTTTTGCAATAAGTTCCAGTAGTTTTCTTGCTGAGCTTCTTGGGTTTTTTATATGTAGGATCATTTCATTTGCAAATAGGGATAGTTTTACTTCTTCCTTACCAATTTGGATGCCTTTGATTTCTCTTTCTTGCCTTATCACCCTGGCTAGGACTTCCAATACAATGTTGAACAGTGATAAAGGCCATCCTTGTCTGGTTCTTATTCACAAGGGGGAATGTTTTCAGTCTCTCTCCATTGAGAATAATGTTAGCTGTTGGTTTTGCATATATACCCTTTATTATGTTGAGGAATTTCCCTTCATTACTATTTTTCTGCAAGTTTTTATCAGGAATGGATGTTACATTTTATTAAATGCTTTTTCTGCATCTATTGATACCCTCGTGTGATTCTTTTCCTTTATTTTACTTATGTGATTGTTCTTCTGATGTTGAACCATCTTTGCATACCTGGTATGAATCTCACTTGGTCATGTTGTGTTATTTTTGTGATGTGTCGTTGGACTCTATTGGTTTGGAATTTGTTGAAGATTTTTGTATCTATATTAATGAAGGATATTGTTCTATAGTTTTCCTTTCAAGTGATGTCTTTACTTGGTTTTGATATCAAGGTTATGCTTGTTTCATAAAATGAATTAGGGAAGATTCCATCCTTTTATATGTTCTGGAATAGTTTGAATAGGATTGGTTTCAGCTCTTCTCTCAATGATTTGTAGAATTCTCCAGTAAATCCAACTGGGCCAGGACTTTCTTGTTGTTGTTAATTTTTTTTTTTTAATGACCTGTTCAATTTATTTTGTTGTGGGTCTGTTCAAGTTTTCTACCTCAGTCTGTGTTAGTTTAGGTAAGTAGCATGTTTCTAGAAATTTGTCCATTTCTTCTAGGCTTTCAAATTTGTTGGAATACAGTTCTTCATTGTATCCTGATATTATTTTTATTTCTGTTGATTCTGTTGTGACATCACCCCTTTCATTTCTTATTCGTGTTATTTGCAACTTCTCCATCTTTTCCTTTATTAAGTTTGCCAGTTGTTTGTTGATTTTATTAATCTTTTCAAAGAACCAACTTCTAGACTTGTTGATTTCTTTTATTGTCTTTCTATTTTCTATTTAATTTATTTCTGCTCAAATCTTTATTATTT
>NW_006921698.1:20005-22622 GCF_000298275.1 Orycteropus afer afer | reverse complement strand
TTAAAATAGAGCTGCCCCTAAGTGAAAAGCAGCCCCCAAACCCTGCACCTGCCACCTTGGGCCCCGGCCTTAAAATAGAGCTGCTCCCAAGAGAAAAGTAGCCTCTAAGGCCCAGGCTTTGAGGTTACCCTATAATTTATAATTTTCTTCCCAAGTTTTAAACAGTCTATTTTATCTTGCAATTGTCTTGACTTCCTCACCATTTATAAGTTCTGTAACTACACTCTTTATCCCTTCTTTTTGGTTTGTAGTTGTCCTCATTTATCAACTAATGTTCCTGGTTTCCTGTGTATAGTCTTGTAAGTTTATTTTACATTGGATACTTACATAACTAGGTTGGTTTCTGGGTTATGTCATTGTGTGTTAATCATCAGTTGTTGTTTGCTGTTATTGGTTCTCTGCCTGAAGGACTCCCTTTAGCATCTTTTGTAAAGTTGGTCTGGTTTAACAAATTCTTTTAATTTCTGTTTATCTGGAAATCTCCTAATTTCACCCTCATATTTGATAGGCAATTTGCTGGCTATATAATTCTTGGTTGGAAATTGTTTTCTTTCAGTGTTTTATATATGTCATCCATTGCTTTCTCACTTGCATGGCTTCTGCTGAGAAAGAGAGCTGAGTCTTATTAGTTGCCCTTTGTACGTAACTTTTAATTTTTCCCATGCTGCTTTCAGGATTCTTTCTTTGTCTTTGGTTTTGATGAGTTTGATGATGGTATATCTTGGTGTTTTTATTTTAGGATCTATCCTGTTTGGGATTCATTGAATGTCTTGAATGCATATATTCTTATCTTTCATCATATTAGGGAAATTCTCTTCCAACAAATCTTCGACAATTTTCTCTCTGGTTTTATCTGTCTCTTCCAATTCTGGAATTCCAGTTGCACGTAAGTTCTTCCTCTTGATGGTATCCCACTTGAATCTTAGGCTTTCTTAGTTTTGCTTTGATCCTTTGTCTGACTGATCCCTTAACAAAGTAGTATTGAGGTATTTGTCTTCAATCGCATTCATTCTGTCTTCCATTGATTCAGTTCTACTCCTTTGCCCATTTAATGTGTTATCTATTTCTGAAATCTTAGTATTCATCTTCTGGATTTCTTTTTGTTGTTTTTATATTGTTTCTGATTTTTTTTTTTGTTAATTTGTTCTTGTATTGTTTTCCTAAATTGTTCTAGAATTTTGTCTGTGTTTTCCTTATTTTTCTCATTGTTTCCCTTGATCTTGTCAGTGTTTTCCTTGATCTCACTCTCAATCCATTCAAGGTATCCAAATATAATTCTTCTGAAGTCCTTATCAGGGACTCCCAATGCTGCATCTTCCGTACATATGTTTTCTGGGTTTGTATCCTGGTCTCTTATTTCTACTACTTTATTTTGCTTTTTTGTGTGGACTATGATGGTCTGTTGTCTCCGAGACATTGTGTGGTGGTGTATTTATGTTTAATTTGTGGTTGTATGTTGGTGTGATTTGTACAAGACCATCAGCCCTATCAGATTTTATGTATATAAAGCTTCAAAAATTAAAGCAATGTAGTATTGGTATGGTAAAAGACAGACCAGTAGAAAGGTACACAGAGTTCAGAAATAACCCAAATTCATAAGGGAGTTTAGTATGTGATAAAGACCACATCTCAAATTAGTAGGATGAAGACAGACTTTTTAATAAATTTGTCGTGGGAGATTTGGATAGTTATTTGAACAAAGTAATGTTGGATCCATTCCTCATTTACACACCAGTATAAACTCCAAAGAGATCAAAGATTCCACAAACATGGCCAACAAAAGTATGTTGAACTTTTTGTAATTTTACTAGTCTGAATAATAAAAAAAAGCCAAACCCTTTGCCTTAAAGTCAATTTTGACTTACAGCCATTCTACAGTACAATTAAAACTGTCCTATAGGTTTTGTAACACCATATATCTTTAAGGAAGCACACTGCCAACTCTTTCTCCCACAGACGGTCTGGTGGGTTTGAACTCCTGACCTTTTGTTTAGCAGCCAAGTATTTTAACCACTGCACCACCAGGGTTCCTTATTAGTTGCCTAGGAGAGAGGTAGTATGTGATGACAGGTTCTTTTTTTTTTTTTTTTCCCCCCTCTTCCTGTTGTTGATTTATAATTTTATTGAGGATAATTTTAATTTGTATTTCCTTACTATGACCAAGGTTAACTAACCATCCTTTCACATGAATAAGGATTTTCCTGTCCTTTACCAATTCCTTTTTCATTGGGTTTTTACCTCCTCCACCCTTTCTTTTTAACCCCCTCTCATTTTCCTTATATTGCAGGAAGTTTAGCCCTGTATCTGGATATAAATTGCAGTTATTGTTTCCAGTTTGCCATTTTAAAAGTCTACTCATTGTAGTTTTTGTCTTTTGGAATTTTTATTTTTTTATGTTGCTGAGTTAATCAGTTTTAAATTGCTTCCGGATTTTGAGTCAGAAAGGTATTCCTTTCTCCATGTATTGCTGGTGAGAATACCAAATGGTGCAGTCCTTTAGAGATGACAATAATGATACCTACTAAAATTACACATGTATTCACCCTTGGCTTTATGATCCCATTTCTGAATATCCCACTGATATGAGTATATCACAAGTAGGAAATGGTGTCAATGT
>NW_006921698.1:16108-19528 GCF_000298275.1 Orycteropus afer afer | reverse complement strand
TATATGTGGTTCAGTGAATTCCTTAGTATGGCTCTTCTAGCCATAGTCTTCAGGAGTTTCACCAGTCACCACCTGACTGGGTAGAGCTATCTAAATGTGAGATGCTTTGTGGCCTGCCAAAGGGTTTGGATAGATGTTAGTAATGTAAATAAGGTACATGGCACACTTACGGGGGTGAGACCATGGCAATAAGGTATATGGAACCCTAATGTGGGGATTAGTCAGTTCTGTCAGTTCGCTAGGCTTAAAATGAGCCCTCCCAGATGTGGAAAAGGGAGATCTCAATATCCTTAAGATAGAGAAAAGCTGAGAGTGGAGTGTCTTTGGGCCCAAGATCCCTTTGCTGAAAGATGACAGAGACCACAGCAGAGGGACCAGAAGAGAGACAGTGGCAGTGGAACCAGGAGACCAACACAAGACAGAGCGGTGGACTTGTAGGCCCACAGAGCAAGAGAGCTGAGCACCTTTGGGCAGAAGACTTGCTGGTAGAGTGGAGCATACCTTGGTGCACCTATTGGAAGAGCTAAAAGAACTTCCTAACATTTGTCCAAGCGAAGCAGAGGCCAGGCTGAAAGGCCAAAGGCCCAAGAGAGGTGTGCCTACGGGCATGGCAGAGGGAAGGCTGTCCTAAATGAAAATCATTATCCTGAGCATTCCTGAGCCTTAATTGTAACCTGTTACTTCCCCATAATTATGAGTATTGTCTGTAAGTTCTGTGCGGCCATTCCAATGAATTATTGAACCCAGGAGGGAAGTAGAGAGTGCTCTGGGAAGGATAGTTGGTGTCAGAATTGGTAAGAAAATTGGAGGGTGGCATCATGTCTGACTTCTGCCTTATGGGAATCAGCTGTGAGCTGTTGCTATTGATCATTCTCTCTCCCCATCATGAGGTTGGAGAAGGTTAAAGGATGCTTCTTCCATATCCCTTTTGCAGTGTAAGAAAGGAAATGCATGAAAAAACATGTTGCATAAAAAACACTGGACAGATCTACAAGGAACCAATTGAATGCCTGGGGGAAATGGAATGTTGGGGGTGAGGAGCAAGATAATAACTGACTTTTCAATGATTTTTTGTAATCTTGAGTTTGTAATTATTGGACATATTGTTCAAAAATTAAAATATTTTTAAGAATAAAATATATTTCTAAATGCATAGTGATGATGTCACTAGGAATTATAATTAAGTGATAAACAAGTATTCTTGAAACAACAGACCATATGATAAGAAAACAATGTTAATACCTAGATATTAAAATAATTCTGAACACTCACAGCAAAATCCATGATTTAGAATAGTGGAGCTGGCATTCTTAAAGTCTTTTCCTGTCTTCAGGGATGAGGGGAAGAAGTAGACAAATAAAACATCAAAATGAAAGTAAATATAGTTACATAGTTTTGATAATTTAATTTATACCTATAATTTTAAATATGATCATTAAAGATGGGATATTGATGGCCAATAGATGTGAAGAGCTACTTGAATTTCTGAATTAACAGAGAAGGAACAAGGAATTAAAAAATATTTAATCAACTTTCAATGTAAAGAGAGAAAAAAAAAACAGGAAATGATAATAAGTAATAATATGTTGCAAACATCAAATGAAAAATGAACTAAGTATGTCAGTTATCATAGGAAATACAAATTAAACTTCTTAATCAAGAACTATAGATTGATTAAGCCAACAAAAATCCAGCTTTCTGTCATTTGCAAAAAAATTATACATAAAAAAAATTGAAAAGAGATGAATTCAAATTATCACAAAAATTCTAATCAAAAAAAGAAGCAATAACATAAAGCAATTCAGAAGTGAAGATGAAAGGCATTAAAAGAGACAAAAAAAAATTTTGTGTGTGTGTGTGTATGAATAAAGATAAAGGTATCTAAGGCAACACTTTTTTAACAGTTGTTACCTTTGGGAAAGGAAGTAGGTGTGGGATATTCTAAATATCTGCTTTGTTTAAATATTTTGTTTATTTGATTATAATCTGTAAAGTTATTTAACTAAGAAAAAACTGTAAGGAATCTTAATATTGCTTTTCAAAAACATTTAACTTTAGATATACTGTAACATAGGTACTTGGTAATAGTCCCTGGATGGTACATTTTGGTATAACAACTGTTTTTTAGATTTTCTTATGTGTATTGTTTTTGTTCTTGTCCTTCACTAAATACTGAACTTAATGAGCTTCTAAATGATAATAAAAGTTCACTTTTCTAGGTATTTCTAGATAGCTAGGCAGGGAGCAGCATCTTTAATACTTTCTCACATTTCTAGGGTTTTCTATGTGTGCCTGTTTTATAATTAGTACTTTGTATGTACTTAAACCCAAAAACCAAATCCACTGCCATCGAGTCAATTCTAACTCATAATGACCCCCATTGGTTTCTGAGGTGGTAAATCTTTATGGGAGTAGATTGCCTGATCTTCCTTCCGCAAAGTGGCTGGTGGGTTTGAACCACCAACCTTCTGGTTAGCAAATGCCTTAGGCACTACGCTACCAGAGCTCTTTGCTTAATAGTTTTTGACTTAATAATGTTTTAAATCATTGTGTTATTACATAAAAATTCAGTGGATTTCAAATCGATACTGCTAGTTCTAAATAGACTAATTACATGTAAGAGTTTATAATAATTCATATCATCTAACATTGACATATTTTCATTATAAAATATTTTCAGGATTTTTTTGTCTCACAAAAGTTACTTTTTATGATCATATCAAAAGTTTTTCCCATAGAAATTCTACAAACAAGATTCATAAGTACAATGTTAGAATTCTGTTTTTCTTAAATCTAACTATAAAACCTTAAGGAAAATCATTTAGAGCACAAAAAATGGTTATCATTTTGTTCTTGTTGCTTTTTGCATTTTTTTCAGACATGGGATGTAGCTTTGTCACGGACTGCAAGAGCATGGGGGAAAAAATGTTTGATTACATCTAATATTTATTTAGAAGACCTGAATATGGCCCATCCGAGATTTAATGGTATTGGTGAAAATATCTGGATTGGCCCTGAAAATGAATTTACTGCAAGTGTTGCTATCAGAAGTTGGTATGAAGAGCAGAAAAACTATAACTATGAAAATGACACTTGTACTGATGACTGTTCTCATTATTTGCAGGTATCTAATTTTTATATTGTTCTTAATTCAGTATACTCCTTAATTGCCTTACTGTCTAGTTTTAATTGATTATATTTCAAATATATAAATAAACTCAGTTGGTAAAATGTTTACTTCTGATAGAATCAAAATTCTAATCACTCCTAGATCTTCAAAATGCCTGTAATTCTATATATATGTGTCATTAAAACATTCCTTTAAATATGTTGTTGTTGTTGTTATGTGCTGTCGAGTCGGACCCGACTCATAGCGACCCCTCCTTGGGTTTCCGAGGCAGTATCACTACGAAAGTAGGA
>NW_006921698.1:13666-15003 GCF_000298275.1 Orycteropus afer afer | reverse complement strand
TTGTTGATGTTGAATTTATATCTTTTGCTTTTTCAAATAAATTATGCTACAGTTTCTTTTTTTTTTAATCAGTTCTTTCCTCTTCTAGAAAATTGTACTGATCTTCCACTGTCTTACTCATATCAAAGCTAGATTCCTCAACATGACCTCAAGACTCTCAACAAACTAACCAAGTCTGTTCCTTGACATACTTCCCCATATTTTTTACTCCTTAATTCTAGATGTTCTTGTTTCCACTATTTAATCTGCTTGACTGCACTTCAACTCTTGCAGACCATCTATTCTCTATTGTGTTGTTGTTGTTGTTATGTACCGTCAAGTCGGACCGACCCGTAGCGAACCCTCCTTGGGCTTCTGATGCATTATCACTACAGAAGTGGATTGCCCAACCTCCCTTCCTAGGAGTGGCTGGTGGATTTGAACCACCATCCTTCTGGTTAGCAGTCAAGTGCCTTAGGCACTACACTACCAGAGCTCTATTAGTTTAATGCATTACTCTATTTCTTTTTAAATCACACTTTTAAAATCACAAAGGCTGGAGATAAGAAAAAAAGAAAATAGAAAGGTTCTCTCTTCCACAGAAGTTAACAAATAAAACACATGCTTTTGGATGTTAGAATGATTAAAGCCATCCAGAGAATTTCTGGAATGTCTTTAATTATTTCCATCTTTCATTCCATTTCAAAACCTGTTTTCCCTCTTGTATAGCTCTGTTCTCAAGCCTTTTTTTTTTTTTTTTTTAATAACAAAGCCCAGACTCTTTATATTTTCTAATGGAATTTCTTCAACAAAACAAAGACAAATGCTGGTAGCATTCACTTATTCTCTGTTTTTTGAATCTCTTTCCCTCCCCTCCTTTACTCTTGCTGTTCCTCTTTTTCTCACTTCTCTGCACAACTTGTATTGTTGCAAAGTTGCGTCTTCTCTTCCTTTCCTGCCTTTCTTCCTGCCTATGATCTGGAACTTTCAGATTCAGCCAGAGGCTGAAAATGGGCTCTTCAGGCATATCTTCCTTAGGCTTTGAAGCATTATTCTGGATCAGTGTTTCTCAAACTGTTTTTCCTAGGAAGATGATATTATTAAGATCTATTAAGTGTTATTCTATATGCAGTTTTAGAAATACTGCCCTAAGTCCATGATAACCCTCAACCTGAATCTAAATGAAGAATAATTCATATTCCCTGAATTCTTTGGTTGAAAGTTATATGTGAATGGAATATATTATTTATAACATGCTACTCTGGTAGCATAGTGGCTAAGACACTTGCCTGCTAACCAGACGGCTGGCGGTTCAAACCCACCAGCCACTCCTCGGAAGGAAGGTTGGGCAATCCTAC
>NW_006921698.1:10420-12986 GCF_000298275.1 Orycteropus afer afer | reverse complement strand
TTCGCTCAGCATATATTTTATGTTTTCTTTGAAAATTTTGTTTTAGGTTGTTTGGGACAATTCTTATAAAGTTGGTTGTGCTGTTACTCCTTGTTCAAGAATTGGGTATATTAAACATGCAGCAGTTTTTATATGCAACTATGCACCAGGGTAAGTTATTTTAAATTAATATAAAACAAATTGGAAATTTTTCAAGGTTAAGTTTTTCTGACTTAATATATTCTTCTAAGTTTCTTTGTGAACTATGAAAAAAATTAAATATTAATTTAAAAAAAAATAAAAACTCAACTGCCATCAAGTCTATTTGGCTCATAGCAGGCCCTGCCTTGGGTTTCCAAGGCAGTATCTCTATGGAAGAAGATTGCTCAGTCTTTCTTCCAAGGAGGGGCTAGTGGGTTTGAACCACCAGCCTTCTGGTTAGCAGTCAAATGCTTTAGGCACTATGCCACCAGAGCTCCTATAGTATTAATCAAGTATTAAATAAAGAATGTATGTAGAAAAATTTTGAATTCCATAATGTAATAAATCATAACTTGGACATACTGATTTTACTTCTAGAATATCCCAAGTATTACCTTCTAGAGGAATCTTCATAATATCTAGTTTATTTAAAATAGGTTTTAGGCCATTTTCCAAGTTAGTTTATTCCCATATTTATAATAAAGGTCAATTGAAAATAGATTGTTGTTGTTGAAGGCCTCGAGTTGGTTCTGACTCAGGCACCCCGTGTGACAACTGGAACTGCTTGTAGGGTTTTCTTGGCTGTCATTTTTATGGAAGCAAATCACCAGGTCTTTCTCCCCACAGAGCATTTGTATGAGTTCAAGCTATCAATCTTTAGGTTAGCAGTCAAACACTTAATCTGTGTGACACCAGGGCTCCTCAGAAAATAAGAATTGATATGTTGAAATCTATAAGCATTGTTTCAGGACTACAGTTTTGCAATATTGTCTCGTTTCTTAGTGCTGCTGTTTGAGAAATGGCTGCAAGCAGGTGGCTTTACAAAACAGAAATTTATTTTCTCACAGTTTAGAAGTTCAAAGTCCAACTCAGGGTCTGGACCCTGTCAGTTTCTTCCTTGTTAGTAGCCTGGGCATTCCTTGGACCATTGCTTATCTTCACATGGCATCTGTCTTCCCCAGCTTGTGCTTGCTTGTCTACTCATCTCTCTTTGTAACTTACAATTGATGAGGTTTAGTACACATCCAACACTGATGTGACCTCATTAACATAACAAAGAAAGCCCTATTCCTAAATGGGGATTATATCCACAAGTATAATGTCGTTGTTTTGTGTTACGGGTTTGATTCCCAGTCATAACTGCTCCATATGCCAGAGTAGAAATGCTCCATACGGTTTCCTACGGTGTGAATACAGTGAAATACCTGACTGACAACTTCAATCTTTTCTCCATTTATCGTGATGTTGCTTACTGGTCCAGTGGTGAGAATTTTCATTTTCTTTATGTTGAGGTGTAATCCATACTGACAGACAAGTGGTGGATAAATCTATGGTTGCTGTTGTTGTTGTTTTTTCTTATGTTACAGGATTATTATGGATTTGAATTAGTTCTCTTAGCCTAGATCTCATCTGCAATAAAATCACCAGTTTTAGTTTCATTAATGGACTGTTTTCTGCAAATATGACTTTTCTGAGTGATGCCTTATTCAGCCCCTTCCTCTGCTTTCTTTCGAGCCACACTAATTCTTTAAAGCTTAATTCACAACCAGCCTGCATCCTAAAATCTAATCATTGCTTTCCAAAAGTATTGGTTTTAGATATCAAGGTAAGTTATTTATTTTGGAAATGTCTTGAGGAGGGGTAGAGGATGGTCCAGGTAGCTAGTATTGGCTTGAAAGGAGACTTACTAGCTTTTAATTATGGTCCCCACTCCCTTAGATGCACGATGTGGAAGTAAAGGGAAGACACCTGACCAACTGGGTTTTACAGAAAGTAATATAAAGGAGCCCTGATGACACAGTGGTTAAACACTCAGCTGCTAACCCAAAGGTCAGTGGTTCAAATCCACCAGTCACTCCATGGGAGAAAAATGTGGCAGCCTTAAGTGTAAACAAGTATGAACCCTGTTATTTTCTGCCTCGAATTAACAGAGATAATTTGAGGCAAAAAATAACAAGGTTCATACTTTTGTGAAGGTTCATACTTCAGTAGAGCCAGTAGGTAGTCATGGAGGTTTTGGAATAGACAAGCATATTAAATGTGTCTGAATGAAATATAGGTGGGTCTCTAACTAGGCTTTCTCCTCTACTACTTAATA
Organism: Orycteropus afer afer; assembly: GCF_000298275.1. NCBI lineage: Eukaryota > Metazoa > Chordata > Mammalia > Tubulidentata > Orycteropodidae > Orycteropus > Orycteropus afer. The sequence continues at coordinate 10,708 of NW_006921698.1, read as the reverse complement.
TTTTTTCCCCCAGTTTATTGGAATAGATTCCCTAAGTCTTCTTGGTAAACATATAGATCATCCAGAGGTGAGCCCGAAACCAGGGCCGTAGTGTGTCAGTACACCACTGGGGCTGCTTCTTAAAAAAAATCACATGCCAAGATAGCTATTTCATCTGTTTCTTCAGGGACTGCCAGAGCAGCTATGAAATTTCAATAAACTTTGCTGGTTATAAATACTTATGTGTTGTTCTCTCCTATTTTGGCACAATAAATCTAACTGCAGTCATGGAATTATACTGTAGTTCAG
>NW_006921698.1:8977-10115 GCF_000298275.1 Orycteropus afer afer | reverse complement strand
ATTCTTAGTCTCAGAAGTATGAAAGGGCCATCCACTTCTCAAAGAATTGGCCAGTGAAAACCTTATGAACAACAGTGAAACACTGTCTCATATATTACTAGAAAACTTTATGAATAGCCCTGAAACATGGTCCAATATAGTGCCAGAAGATGAGCACCTCAGGTTGGAAGGCACTCAAAATATGATAAAGCAAGAGCTGCCTCCTCAGAGTAGAGGTGACCTTAATGATGTGGATGGAGTAAAGCTTTTGGGACCTTCATTTGCTGATATGGCACAACTCAAAACGGGAAGAGACAGCTGCAAACATCCATTACTGATAGGAACATAGAATGTACAAAGTATGAATCTAGAAAAATTGGAAGTTGTCAGAAATGAAATGGAATGCATAATGATCAATGTCCTAGGCATTAGTGAGCTGAAATTGACTGGTTTTGGCCATTTTGAATCAAACAACCATATGACCTAATATGCCAGGAATGACATATTGAAGAGGAATGGCATGGCATTCATCATCACAAAGAACATTTCAAGATCTATCCTGAAGACAATGCTGTCAGTGCTAGGATCATATCCATACGCCTACAAGGAAAACTGGTTAATACTACTGTTACTCAAATTTATGTACCAACCGCCAAAGCCAAAAATGAGGAAATTGAAGATTTTTACCAACTTTTGCAGTCTGAAATTAACCAAACATGCAATCAAGATGTGTTGATGATCACTGGTGTATGGAATGCAAAAGTTGGAAACAAAGAAGAATCACCAGTAGTTGGAAAATATGGCCTTGATGATAGAAATAATGCTGGAGATCTCATGATAGAATTTTGCAAGACCAATGACTTACTCATTGCAAATAACTTTTTTCAACAACACAAATGATGGCTATACACGTGGAGTTCACCAGATGAAGTACACAGGAATCAGATAGATGACATTTTTGGAAAGAGGAGATGGAGAAGCTCAATATCTCTGGCCAAAACAAGGCCAGGAGCTTACTGTGGAACAGATCATCAACTGCTCGTATGCAAGTTCAAGTTGAAGCTGAAGACAATTAAAACAAGTTCATGAGAGCCAACATATGTCTTTGATTATATCCCTCCTGAATTTAGAGACCATCTAAAGAATAAATTTGATGCAT
>NW_006921698.1:2109-7997 GCF_000298275.1 Orycteropus afer afer | reverse complement strand
TTAATTGTGCTCATGAGCAACCTGTTTGTAGACCAGGAGGCTGTCATTACAGAACAAGGGGATACTGCATGGTTTAAAAAGAGGAAAAGTGTGTCAGTGTTGTATACTTTCACCATACTTATTCACTCTGTATGCTCAGCAAATAATCCCAGAAGCAGGACTATATGAAGAACACAGCATCAGGATTGGAGGAAGACTCATTAACAACTGACAATATGCAGATGACACAACCTTGCTTGCTGAAACTGAAGATGACTTGAAGCACTTACTGATGAAGATTAAAAACTACAATCTCCAGCGTGGATAACGTCGCAACATAAAGAAAACGACAGTCCTCACAACTGGACCAGTAAGCACCATCACAGTAAATGGAGAAAAGATTGAAGTTGCCAGAGATTTCATTTTACTTGGATCCACACACAACACCCATGGAAGCAGCAATCAAGAAATTAGACATCAAATTGTCTGGGCAAAATGACTGCAAAAGACCCTTTAAAGTGTTGAAGAGCAAAGGTATCACTTCAAGGACTAAGATGCACCTAACCAAAGTCATGGTATTTTCAGTCACCTCAAATGCATGTGAAAACTGGACAATGAATAAGGAAGACCAAAGAAGAGTTAATGCTTTTGAATTATTGTGTTGGCTGAGAATACTGAGAACACCATGGACTGCCAGAAGAATGAACAAATCTATCCTGGAAGAAGTATAGCCAGAATGTTCCTTGGAAGCAACAACGGCCAGATTTCATCTCACCTCCTTTGGCCATGATGTCAGAAGGGACCATTCCCTGGAAAAGGTTGTCATGCTTGGTGAAGTGGAGGGTCAGTGAAAAAGGAGAAGACTCTCAACAAGATGGACTGACACAGTGGCTGCAATGATGGGCTCAAATGCTCAAATATAGCAAGGATTGTGAGGATGGCACACAATTGGGCAGTGTTTTGTTTTGTTGTACATAGAGTCACTGTGAGTTGGAGCTGACTTGATGGCACCTAACAATAACACCACCACAACGGTGTGACTGATTGATTAATTGATTTGCATTCCCCAGAAGTATTCCAGACTCAGGTTATCAGACACAATCATAGGGTGATTAGCCTATGCTCTAGATACCAAAGGCAGTCATCTTAGTGGGCAGCTTTTCACGAAGGTATATAAACAAAAGCACCCCATACACCCTCACTCCCAACTTTGATGTCTTGAGAGAGGATAATTGCTGCTGTTGTGTTGGAAGCATCTGTTTCAGTAATAGAGTTAGGGCAGGAAAAATAGACCAGGGTGTGGGTAAAGCTAGATCAATTCTTGATGTTCTAGAGGCTGGTGCTTTGACTAGGATCAAAACAAAGTACATTTTTTTTCTTAATAGTGAAACTGTGAATTTGGAAAAGTGATACATGATCTGCAAATAACCACAAACCTCTGGAAGTCTTTGATGAACTGGAAATCTTGCAATTTAAGAATATCAAATTCTTAAAAAATACTCAAATTTTAAAATAAATAAAATAAAAAACACTAGAACTGCCCCCAGGGTTTCCAAGGCTGAAATCTTTACAGAATAGACTGTCACATCTTTTCTCACAGAGCAGCTTCTGGGTTTAATTAAACTACAGACTTTTTGGTTAATAGCCGAGTACTTTAACCACTGGGCCACCAGAGCTCAAAATATGATAGTAGGAGTCATCAAAACAATTTGGAAAGATAAGTGTCAGTTTTTGATACTCAAGTTTTTTAATATGTATTTCTTAGGTTTGACCATTCTTCTAGATAGCCTTGGTTGTCCCAACCAGAGTCTCATGTACCTAAAGTTTGTTTTCACAGGTTCCAGTCGCACAGAGGATAAATGGGCAAACTTGTTTAAAGAACCAGGATTAGTGCCCCTCCTCCCACTTGAGTGTCTTTTCCCTGTTCAACTCCCCTATCTTTCTAATCCTAGATCCTTTATATGAACTTTCCAATTTGTATCTATTTCCCTACCTTTTTTCCATACTTAGCTCTGGGAAGTTGTAATAATTTTCCACTTCTGTCTTTAGCTCTGTACAATGTATTAAATCAACTTTGTAAAATTCCATTTTCCTTTGTTTGCTTGTTTATATATATATATATATTTTTTTTTTCATTTAAACCTCAAAATAATTTATGCAGCTGGGACTTTTGGACAACAGACATTTCAGGATTTTGTAAACTCTTCAGATAATTGAGATATCATTTCTGTAGAACTTTTAAAACATTGTCCCAACTAGAGAGAAATTATTTAAAGCATTTATAACATCAGTGTTTTAGAGGGTAAATTTTGCTATAAATTTAAATGAAACGTTTAAAATCCACTCACATTTAAATTACAATCTTTTGTTTTAGGAACAAAGGAATTAATTTCAGAAGAGACTGTTTTTTGGGAGAAGGGGAGGATTGCATCTCCAAACTGAGTACTTCCTCAAGTCTATTTTCTTAATTAAATCATTTTATTGAACAAATTGAGAAGCTAATAACTCTATTATTTAAACAGATATAAAAATTAAGACTATTTTCCTAATGAAATGTTGTCTGTTTTTTTGTAGTGGAACTTTGAGGAGAAGGCCTTATAAAGGTGGATTATATTGTACTGAATGTGGCAGCAGTGACACATGCACAGATTTTTTATGCAGTAAGATAAAGAAATAATTTAAATGGGAAAAGGAAAATATATCCATAGTGCGCTGGACAAGAAAAATTAAGTGATTGAACACTAGTTTTTCATTGCCATGTTACTACTATTCCTTTGATCAGAATGCTCTTATTACATGTCAGTAGAGGGCTGAAACAGAATCATTTTTAGAGTTTTCTAATCTATACAGCTTCTTCTACCCTCCTTTCTCCTCTTCCTGCCTCTAAGAGCATACCAGAATGTTGGGACGAATGAATGAGAACTAACAGCTATACTCTGAGAAAAAGTACCACAGTTAACAACTCTCTTAAGAGTGAAAACTGTTTGGGAACGACTGCTCTAAGGGATGGGTTATCCTGAAAATATATATAAAGAGAAAGGAAGTAGACTAGCAAATGTTTAATAGCCTTTTCTTTCAGTTATTTTTTTTAAAAAAAAAAACCAGCAACAACTAAAATCCCCCAAAATATTCAGGAAGGAAAAAGACAGAAAATATGTTTGGTTAAATATTTCTTTAATTTTCTCAAACGTAAATGCATATAATCCAAAAGTATAAGGATTTTGTAAACTCTTAAGATAATTGAGATATCATTTCTCCAGAACTTTTAATATATTTGTCTCAACTAGAGAGAAATTATTTCTCTCTAGAGAAATAGTTCTTAGAGGAATATGATAAAGGGTAGAATCAGACAGCAGGTAAGAGACATAGGACGCTTTTGTGCGTATTATACTTTTAAAGTGAATCTACTCCTTTATCATTTGTTTGGTGACAGGGATGGTCCTAGGCCCACGTCACAAAGTGATCAGTAATTTCTCAGAACCCTGATCTCAAGAAGCTCACAGGCAATCACGTTACTCTCTTCATTACTCACTTTATTCAAGGCCAGTCCCTTATTTTGTGTCAAGCACCTACCAAACTCTCCTGGAGCCCCCTGAGAGTTGGGAAGATAAGAGTATACATAGAAGACCATCAGAGAACAGTCTGAGAGTTTTAAACAGAGAACTAGGTTGTAAAGTAGAGACAAGATGCTCCAGAAATTCAGAGAAGAAGGGATCAGCATGGGTTGGATTAATAAAATAGAAATTGTAGAAGGGATTGGCATTAGTTTAAGCCTTGAAAAATAGACAGTAATAATAATGATATTCAAAAAAACCAAACTCATTGCCATCCAGTCGATTCCAACTCATGGTGACCCCATGTTATACAGAGTAAAATTGCTCTATAGGGTTTTCTTGGCTGCAATCTTTATGGAAGAAAATTTCCAGGCACTTCTTCCACAGCATAGCTGGGTGGATGGGTATGAACTGCCAACCTTTAGGTTAATAGTTGTTATAAATTGAGTTTTGTCCCCCCCAAATGTGTTGGAATCCTAACCCCCTATACATGTGCATGCAGTCCTACCTGGGAATAGGGTTTTCTTTGTTAATGAGCTATATCAGTGTAGATTTTATTTTATGCCAATCACTTTTGAGATATGAAAGGAATAGATTAGGCACAGAAGCAAGTAAACATAGAAGATAGATGTCACACTAGATGAAGATGATCAAGGAACAAATGAACAGAAGCTGAAAAGAAACAAGGACTTTCCTTCTCCTAGAGCCAACAGAGAGAAAAAGACTTCCCCTAGTGCTGGTGCCCTGAATTCAGACTCCCAGCCTCCTAACTATGAGAAATAAATTTCTGCTCTTTAAAGCCCAAAACTAAATAAATAAATACAGTGAATCCACTTCAACATTTCTATCTTTGCTTTACTTGGATTGTAATACAAAGTCTTGCTCTTGCTCCTCCTCTTTCTCTTCCACATCTCACCCTCTTCCAGAAAAATTCTGTCCTAAAATCTTTACACATAGGTCAGAGCTGCAACACAGAGGAATAGCCAGATGTTGTGTATTAAAAACGTGAGTAGAATGAAGAGGGATCCACACGGGATGCAGCAGGCATAGGGAGACAGCCTAAGCAGGTGAGGACAGTGTTGACATGGGTTGTAGCCTGGTATAGGAGGTCAGAGCCCTTGTGGAGTAATTCATGTGCTCATAGCTGAGGTAGGCTTCAGGTATCAGACCTGGAGCAGAGTAAGAGGTATCTTATACAGCGGGTAGTTTGACATGTGGTATCTGAACCCAAACAAGATGAGGAGAACATTGGCATGGAGTGGGAAGGACAGCCTGGCATAGGATGTCAGACTGGGCAGATAAGGAAGGCATCCATGCAGGGACAGTCTAGCAATAGATGTTGGAGCCCAAGTAGGATGAGGAGAACTTTCACCAAGAGGTACCCTAGCATGAAGTGTCAGAATCTTAGCAGGTAAGGGACATCCATGCTTATGGGGATCCTGGTGTGGGATGGCAGTCCAATTAGGTGACGAAAACTTCAATGTAGGTAGGAGGGGTCAGAGCCCAAACGGGGTAAAGAAAAAGTCCACAAATTGGAATAACCTAAAACTGGATTTCACAATCAAAGCAGTGGGTAGAGACACCAAGAGGAGAGCCAGCCTGTAGGTTGCCAGATTAAATGCAGGGTGACTATTAAATTTGAATTCCAGATTGGTGGTGTTATTGGGGGCCATCGAGTTGGCTCTGGCTCACGGCAACCTTAGGTATCATAGCAACCTTATTTACAACAAAAGGAAACCTTGACAATTCTGTGCCATCCTCAAAATCATTACTATATTTGAGCCCATTGTTACATCCACTGTGTCAATCCATTTCACTGAGGACTCTCTCCTTTTTGCTGACCTTCTACTTTACCAAGCAAGGTGTCTTTCTCCAGTGATTTGTTCCTCCTGATGACATACCCAGAGTGAGATGAAGTCTCACCATCCTTGCTTTTAAGGAGAATTCTGGCTGTACTTCTTCCAAGACTGATTTGTTTGTTTCTCTAGCAGTCATGGTATATATAATATTCTTCACTAATACTTTAATTCAAATGCATCAATTCTCCTTTGATCTTCATTATTCATTGTCCAGTTTTCATGTGCTATGAGGTGATTGAAAACACCATGGCTTGAGTCAGGTGCACCTTAATCTTCAAGGTGACATCTTTGCTTTTTAACACTATAAAGAGGTTTAGTATAAGTATATCCTGAATATTGCATGGGATATACTTAATTACATGGGATATACTTACACTAAACATTTGTTGTTTTCTTAAATTCAGATTCAATAGCCATCCTATGTTTGTTAGTCACTAAATCTGGCGAGTCTAACATCTGGTGTGGGGTTCCAGAGCTCAAGCAGAGTGAGGAAGGC
>NW_006921698.1:0-738 GCF_000298275.1 Orycteropus afer afer | reverse complement strand
ATGGCCAAAACTGGTCAATTTTCAGCTCCCTAATGCCTAGGAATTCAATATTCAATATTTTGCCCATAGAATCTTTCAATATTGCAACTCGAGGCATGAATTTTTTCCTCAGTTCTTTCAGATTGAGAAATCCCAGGCGTGTTCTTTCCTTTGGTTTTCTAACTCCAGGTCTTTGCACATTTCATTATAATAATTGACTGTCTTCTTGAGCTCTGTTTTGAAATCTTCTGTTCAGCTTCTCAAAGAATTGGCCAGTAAAAATCTTATGAATAACAGTGAAACACTGTCTGATATATTACTGCAAAACTTTATGAATGGCCCTGAAACACTGTCCAATATAGTGCCGGAGGATGAGGCCCTCAGGTCGGAAGGCATTCAAAATGCAACTAGGGAAGAACTCCCTCCTCAGAGTAGAGCCGACCTTAATGATTGGATACAATAGACTTTTGGGACCTCCATTGGCTGATGTGGCATAACTCAAAATGGGAAGCAACAGATGCAAACATCCATTCATAACTGGAACATGGGATGTATGAAGTATGCACCTAGGAAAATTGGAAGTTATCAAAAATGAAAAGAAACACATAAAGATTGATATCCTAGGCATTGTTGTTGTTGTTGTTATGTGCCGTCGAGTCAGCCTCGACTCATAGCGACCCCTCCTTGGGTTTCTGGAATTGACAGAATACTCACTGAGATGTTTCAACAAATGGATGCCACAATGGAGGCACTCACTTG
>NW_006921697.1:9947646-9948181 GCF_000298275.1 Orycteropus afer afer | reverse complement strand
TTCCTCAAGGAAAATTTAGGGTCAAATTTAAGGGTTGTAATATATGGCATAAATAGACTATCAAGCATAATTCAAAATGCACAAACAGCAGAAGAGAAACCAGATGACTGGGACCTTCTAAAAATTAATTTTTATGTGCTTCCAAAGACTTCTCCAAAAGAGTCAAAAGAGAACCTACAGATTGTGGGAAAATACTTGGCAATAACATATCTGACAAGGGACTTATCTCTAGAATTTATAGAACACTCCAACACCTCAATAACAAAAAGACAAACAATCCAGTTGAAAAAATGGGCAGAAGACATGTATAGACACGTCACCAAGGAGGATATTCAAGTGGCCAACAAATATATAAAGAAATGCTCACGATCATTAGCTATTAGAGAGATGCAAATCAAAACAACAATGAGGTACCATCTTGCTCCATCACTAGTAGCCAGGTTCAACAAGACAGAAAATAACAAATGCTGGAGAGGTTGTGGAGAGATTGGGACTCTCATACACTGCTGGTGGGACTGTAAAATGGTACAACCAT
>NW_006921697.1:9938318-9945836 GCF_000298275.1 Orycteropus afer afer | reverse complement strand
CCCTTGTAAGATATGTCATTGCCAAATATTTTTTTCCCAATCTTTAGGTTCTCTTTTGACTCTTTTGGATAAATCTTTGGAAGCACATAAAAATTAATTTTTAGAAGGTCCCAATCATCTGGTTTCTCTTCTGCTATTTATGAATTTGGGGTTATGCTTGATAGTCTATTTATGCCATTTATTAGGGCCCCTAAACTTCTCTCTAGATTTTCCTTGAGGAACTTTATAGTTTTCAGTTTCACATTTATGTCTTTGATCCATCTGAAGTTAGCTTTTCTATATGGTGTGAGGTACAGATCTTGTTTCCTTTTTCTGCAAATAGATCCCCAGTTTTGCCAGCACCATTTAATAAACAAATATTCTCTTCCCCATTTAAGGGATTTCAGCCCTTTGTCAAAGATCAGCTGACCATAGGTTGATGGATCTATTTCTGGGTGCTCAATTCTATTCCAGTGTTCTACGTGTCTGTCATTGTACCAATACCAGGAAATTTTTACTACTGTGGCTGTATAGTAGATTTTGAGATCTGGCAGTGTGAGACCTCCTATTTTGTTCTTCTTCAATAGTGCTTTGCTTATTCAAGGTCTCTTTGCATATAAAGTTAGGGACTGGTTTTTCCATATCCTTTAAAATAGTTGATGGGATTTGGATTGGGATTACATTGAATGTATAGATTGCTTTGGGTAGAATGGACATTTTCACAGTGTTCAATCTTCCTAACCATGAGCATGGGATGTTCTTCCATTTATGTAGATCTCTTATGGTTTCTTGAAGTAGTTTTTTATAGTTTTCTTTGTAGAGGTCTTTTGTGTCCCTGGTAAGATTTATTCCCAAGTATTTTATTTTTTTGGTAGCTATTGTAAATGGTATTGATTTCCTTATTTCTTTTTCAGCAATCTCTTTGCTGGTGTAGAGGAATCCAACAGATTTTTGGATGTCGATCTTGTGTCCTGCCACGATGCTAACTCTCAATTAGTTCAAGTAGATTTTTGACTGAGTCTGTTGGGTTTTCTAGGTGTAGGATCATATAATCAGAAAATATGGATAGTTTGACTTCTTCCTTACCAATTTAGATGCCTTTGATTTCCCTTTCTTGCCTTGTTGCCCTGGCTAGGTCTTCCAGTACAATGTTGAATAGAAGTGGTTATAGCGGGCATCCTTGTCTGGTTCCTGTTCACAATTAGGATGGTTTCAGTCTCTCTCCATTGAGGATAATGTTGGCTGTTGGTTCTGCATAGATGCCCTTTCATGTGTAGAGGAATGTCCCTTCTATTCCTATTTTGCTGAGAGTTTTGATCAGGAATGGGTGTTGGGTTTTATCAAATGCCTTACTGAATCAATTGATATGATCATGTGGTTGTTTACTTTTTCTTTTTTTTTTTTAATGTGGCAGATGACTTTGATTGTTTTTCTAGGCTTGAACCATCCTTGCATACCTGATATGAACCCCACTTGGTCATGATGAATGATTTTCTTGATATGTTACTGGAGTCTATTGACTAGGATTTTGTTGAGGATGTTTTAATCTATATTCATGAGGGTATTGGTCTGTAGTTTTCCTTTTGAGTGATATCTTTGCCTGGTTCTGGTATCAAGGTTATGCTTGCTTCATAAAATGAGTAAGGGAGGATTCCATCCTTTTCTATATTTTGGAATAGTTTGAGTAGAATTGGTATCAGTTCTTCTCTGAATGTTTGGTAAAATTCTCCAGTGAAACCATTGTGACAGGACGTTTTTTGGGGCAATTTTTTGATGACTTGTTCTATTTCCTCTTTTCTTATGCATCTGTTCAACTTTTCCACAAAAATCTGTGTTAGTTTAGGTAAGTGGTATATTTCTAGAAATCTGTCTCTTTCTTCCAGATTTTCCAATTTGTTGGAGTACAGTTCTTCATAGTATCCTGATATTATCCTTTTATTTCAGTTGGTTCTGTTGTGATGTCACCCATTTCATTTGTTATTCATGTTATTTGTATATTCTCCCTCTTTTTCTTTTTAATTTTGCCAGTGGTTTGTAAATTTTATTGATCTTTTCAAAAAACCAACTTCTGGTCTTATTGATTTTTTTATATTGCCCTTCTATTTTCTGTTTCATTGATTTCTGCTCGAGTCTTGATTATTTCCTCTCTTCTAGTGACTGTAGGCTTTTCTGGCTGTTCTTTTTCTAATTGTTGGAGATGTTGGTTTAAAGTGTTGATTTTGGCTCTTTCTTCTTTTTTGATGTGTGCATTTATTGCTATAAATTGGCCTCTGATCACTACTTTTGCTGTGTCCCAAAGATTTTGGTATGTTGTGTTTTCATTCTCATTTGACTCAAGGAATTTTTGAATTTCAATTTTGATTTCTTCTCTTACCCAGTTTTTCTTAAGGAGGGTATTTTCCAGTTTCCATTAATTTACTCTTTTTACGCTGATCTTCCTATTGTTGATTTCTAATTTGATTGCATTATGATCTGAGAATATGCTTTGCAGTATTTCAATGTTTTTAAATTTATGAAGGCTTGCCTTATGGCATACCATATGGTCTACCATGGAAAATGTTCCATGTGCACTGGAAAAGTATGTATATTGTGCTATTTTTGGGTGAAGTACTCTGTAGATGTCTATAAGGTCAAGTTGGTGGATTGTATTGTTTAGGTCTTCTGCATCTTTGTTGAGTTTCTTCCCAGTTGTTCTATTTTTCATTGAAAGTGGTGTATTAAAGTCTCCCACTATGACTCTGGAGTCATCTATCTGCCTTTTCATCTCTTTTAATGCCTGATTTATGTATTTTGGGGCTCTTTCATTGGGTCCATAGATATTTATTGTGGTTATATCTTCTTGTTCAATCAATCCTTTTATCATTACATATTGTCCTTCTTTGTCTTGTATAGTGTTTTTTGTGTTAAAGTCAATTTGATCAGAAATAAATGTTGCCACTCTTGCTCTTTTACTATTGCCATTTGCTTTGATATATCTTTTTCCAACCTTTTATTTTTAGTCTATTTTGGTCTTTAAGTTGTGTCTCTTATAGACAGCGCATTGATGGCTTTTTTTTTTTTTTCTTATCCAATCTGCAACTCTCTCTCTTGAGTTGTGCGTTTAATCCATTAATATTCAATGTAATTGTTGACAAATATGAATCAGTTGCTGTCATTTTGTTATTTATTTTTCCATGGTGTTCCTGGTTTCTTTGTTCTATACTATCTTCTGTGCTGAGCTCATTATGTTTATGAATCATGTTATTGTTTCCTTTGTTTGTGTTGTTTTAGTATTTGCTGAATATTTGTGTTTGTCTTCTTTTTTTATTGTGATGTGAAGATTTATCATTTTTCTTTAAGTTTACACTGTGATTTATAATTTTCTCCCCAAGTTTGGAATAGTCCATTCTATCTTGCAACCCTCTTGACTTGCTCATCCTTTAGAAATTCTGTAACTACACAGTATTTTCACTCTTTGTTTTTTAGTTGTCCTCATTTGCCAATTGATGTCTCTGGTTCCCTGTTTTCAATCTTGTAAGCTCATTTTACTTTGGATATAGCCATATCTGTGGTATCTGGATTATGTCATCTTGTGTATTAATGGTTGATTGTTGTTTGCTATTTTTGGTTTTCTGTTCAAAGGACTCCCTTTAGTATCTCTTCAAGGTTGGTCTGGTTTTAACAAATTCCCTAAGTTTCTGCTTATCTGGAAATCTCCTAATTTCACCATCATATTTGAGGGACAATTTTGCCAGATATATAATTCTTGGTTGAAAAATTTTCTCTTTCTGGTTTTTATATACACCATGCCATTGCCTTCTCGCTTGCATGGTTTCTGCTGAGAAATCAGAGCTTATTCTTCCTGGTTGTACTTTGTAAGTAACTTTTTGTTTTTCCCATGCTGTTTTCAGGATTCTGTCTCTGTCTTTGGTTTTGATGAGTTTGATGATGATATGCCTTGGTGATTTTCTTTTGGGGTCTATTCTTTTTGGCATTCAATGGACTTTCTGAATGGATATATTCTCATCTTTCATCATATCAGGGAAGTTCTCCTCCAACAAATCATGGACAATTTCCCCAGTGGTTTTATTTTTCTCTTCCTCTTCCGGAATTCCAATGACACATAGTTTATTCCTTTTGACGGTATCCCACGTGAACCTTAGGATTTCTTCATTTTCTTTTGATCTTATTTCTGATTTACCCCTTTCCAAAGAAGTATTCAGGTATTTGTCTTCAATCTCATTAATTCTGTCTTCCATTTCATCAGTTCTGCTCCTTTGCCCATCCAATGTGTTATCTATTTCTGACAATTTAGTATTAATCTTCTGAATTGCTATCTGTAGATTTAGAATCATTTCTAATTTTTCATTTATTTTGTCATTTTGTTCTTGTAGTTTCTTCCAAAATTCTTCTAGAGATTTGTCTGTGTTTTCCTTGATCTGTCTCTCAATCCTCTGAAGATACCTAAATATCATTATTTTGAATTTCTTATCAGGCAGTTCCAATGATGATTCTTCTTCAAGGATGTGTTCTGGTTTGTTTCTACCACTGCCTTGTTTCTACCACTATATCTTGCTTCTTTGTGTGCACTGTGGTAGTCTGTTGTAACAGAGATATTGTGACATTGTTGCATTTATATCTCTGTTAACTGTTTGTGAAGAGCAGCTAAGGGTGAGTCAGGCTTTTCTTGGTAGTTGTTTATCATTGGCCCATTGGTGGAGAAGGAAGAGGTGGTTCTCACTCAGTAAGTCAAGCTGCAAGAAGTGTGTGTGTAGTTGTATCATATGGAGACTGTTTCTGTGTTTTACTCATTTGGACAAAAATAACAATTGAATAACCATCAAAAAAGTAAAAGCAAATGGGCAAAAAACACATCATGTAATCACACAGAAAGAGTAACCTGAAAAAGAAAAAAGCGAAAAAAAAAAAAAATCAATATCTAGGGAGAGGGAGATAATAGAAAAAACATAGAGAAGGAGAATAATGAAGAAAAAAAAAAAAAAAAGGAAAACCCGAAAAGAAAAACAAGGAACAGGGTTAACCATGAGAAAAAAAAAAAAAAAAAAAAAAAAATTGTAAGCAGGAACAGGGAAAAGAAAAAAAGCTGAAGACTAGAACCTAGGATGGAAAGAATAAAGAATAATAATAAAAAGGACAAAAGTCATAATGATAATAGTACTTTTAAAACAGACAAAATCAAACTAGAAAAAAGAAGAAAAATTGGGGGCATGGTAGTGCAGGGCACCCAGGCTCCATCTGAACACACTGACTGGGATGGAATTCCTGCTGGCCTTGAAGGTGGGTGGGAGTTAGGATGGCCACACCTCCATTGACCAAGAGAGTGTGGGATATAAGAGTAACAAGGGGAACGTTGCATCTTTCCAGTTGTTGCATCTGGAATGTCCTTGCAGTTCCTGGCAAGGGGAGTCTGTTTTTCAAGTCCCTGGAATCTGGGACCATATCCAAAATGCTCAAACCACTTACAAACATTCAAAATGGGTGCATCCTTCAGAGAGGCAAAAGACCACAGCTCAGCCCATCTTCCTCTTCGCTGCTCCCCCTTTTATATATCATCCACTAGGACAATTCCCCATGCAGTCCCTGACTAGCAGGGCTGATTTTTAGGTTAATTCTTGGGTCATATCCCCATTTGACAATATCTAAACTGTCTGTGCTGTCAGGATTACTTCCAGACTGCAGCTCCATTTGTCTCCTTTTTTTGGTGTTTTCATGCAAATTCTTCTGCTAGTTGGAGTTTAGTCCACTTCTGTATCCTTCTCTTCAAAGATCAAGGGTCCAGGATTATCTTCTGTATCTGTGTTAGCTGGTTCCTCTTTTCTTTGTTGAAGAGTCTGTGCATTCTGCCTATTCATCCATTTTACTGGAAGTCTTATGCTTTGAAAATCTTATGGGATACTTTTACTGTGTCCTATGGAGTCACTCCTCACTCTTTTGTCAGTTTGTCATACTGTGGTGCCTTGTGTGTTACTGTGAGGCTGGAGTCTATGCCACCAGTATTTCAAATACTAGCAGGGTCACCCATGAGGGACAAGTTTTAGTGGAGCTTCCAGACAAAAACAGACTTGGAAGAAAGATGAGACAATGCACTTTTGAAAAAAAACTGACCACTGAAAACCTTATGATTAGCATTGAGGCACTGTCTGATATATTACTGGAAAACTTTATAAATAACCCTGAAACACCATCTGATTCAGTGCTGGAAGATGAGGCTCTCAGGTTAGAATGCACTCAAAATACAACTGAGGTAGAGCTGTCTCACAAAATAGAGTTGACCTTAATGATAGGGATGGAGTCATGCTTTCTGGACATTCATTTGCTGATGGAACAATACTCAAAATGGGAAGAAATAGTTGCAAACAGTCATTAGTAATCAGAATGTGGAATGTAGGAAGCATGAATCTAGAAAAATTTGGAAGTTGTGAAAAATAAAATGAAATGGATAAAGATCAATATCCTAGAAATTAATGAGCTGAAATGGACTGGTATTGGCCATTTTGAATCAGACAATCACATGATCTACTATGCCAGGAATGACAAATTAAAAAGGAATGGTGTTGCATTCATCATCAATGAGAAGATCTTAAGATCTATCCTGAAGTACAGTGCTGTGACTGATAGGAAAATATCCATGCAGCTACAAGGAAGACCAGTTAATGCTACAATTATTCATATTTACAATCCAACTACTACAACCAAAGATGAAGAAATTGAAGATTTTCACCAACTTTTCAAATTTGCATTTGACCAAACACAATCAAGATGTATTGATAATTATTGTTGATTGGAATGTGAAAGTTGGAAACAAAGAATCATCAATAGTTGGAAAATATGAACCTGGTGATAGAAATGATGTCAGAGATCACATGACAGAATCTTACAAGACCAACATCTTATTCATTACAAATAGTTTTTTCCAAGAAAATAAATGACATATATTCACATAGACCTTGCCTGATGGGCAAATTACACAGAAATTACATCAACTACATCTGGGGAAAGAGGGAATGGAGAAGCTAAATATCATCAGACAAATCAAGGCCAAGAACTGACTTGGAAGACATTATCATTTGCCCATATGCAAGTTCAAGTTGATGCTGAGTAAAATTAATATAACTTCTTGACAGCCAAAATGCAGTCTTGGTTATATCCCACCTGAATTTAGATGTTGTTGTTGTTATGTATCGTCAAGTCAGGCCTGACTCATAGTAACCTCTTCTTGGATTTCTGAGGCAGTATCACTATGGAAGTAGATTGCCCAACTTTCCTTCCGAGGAGTGGCTGGTGGGTTTGAACCACCAGCCTTCTGATATATATCTATCTCAACGAAAACCAAACTCATTGCCATGGTGTTGGATCTGACTCATAGTGATCCCTCTTCTTGGGTTTCTGAGGCAGTATCACCACAGAAGTAGATTGCCCAATCTTCCTCCCGAGGAGTGGCTGGTGGGTTTGAACTGCCACCCTTCTGGATAGCAATCAAATGCCTTAGGCACTATGCCACCAGATATATATATATATATATATATATATATATATATT
>NW_006921697.1:9936901-9938218 GCF_000298275.1 Orycteropus afer afer | reverse complement strand
GGGTTTGAACCACCAGCCTTCTGATTACCAGTTAAATGCCTTAGGCACTATGCTACCAGAGCTACCCTGAATTTAGATACCACCTGAGAATAAATTTGATGTATTGAATGTCAATGACTGAAGACCAGATGAGTTGTGGGATGATATCAAGAACGCCATACATGAAGAAAAAAAGGGTCATTAAAAAGAAAGGGAGGAGTTCCGGAAAAATGGCAGACTAGGCAAAAAGACTGCACAGACCCTCATCAACAAAGAAAAAGGAAACCAATTAACACAGACAGAGAAGATAATCTTGGATCCCTGAGCCTTCAAAGGAAGGATATATAAGTAGACTAAACCCCAACTAGCAGAAAAATTTACGTGAAAATACCAAAAATAGAGACATATGGAGCTGCAGTTTGGCAGCAATCCTGACAGCACAGACAGCATGGAGATTCACGGGTGGTGATACGACTTAAGAATTAACCTAAAAATCAGCCCTGCTAGCTGGAGACTGCCCAGAGGACTGCTCTGGTGGCTGGGGAATAAACGGAGAAGGTGAAGAGAAAGGCAGGTTGAACTGTTGACTTTTGCAGGTCCAGAGGGTGCTGCCATTTTGAAGGTTTAAAAGTGGCTTGACTATTTTGGATATTTAAAGAGACCTCACTCTTGCAGACTCCTGTGGCTTAAGAACACATTCGCTTTCCAGCAAACCCCAAGGACACTCCGGACCTGCAAGACTGAAAAGGTATCACATTCCTCTTGTTACTTTTATACCCCACACCTGCTTGGCGAATGGAGGTGTGGACATACCCCACTCCCACCTACCTTCTGGGCCCAAAAGAACTCCATCACAGTCTGTGTGCTCAGACAGAGCCTGGGTGCCCTGCCCTGTCCTATACTGATTCTTTTTTTTTTTTTTTTCCTCTCTCTCTTATTTTATTCTTTTTTACTTTCTTTTTTCTGGTGATTAGTTTGTATGTATTTGTCTGTTTTAAAACCACAATTATTATTAATACTTTTCTCATTTTTACTATTTTTCTTAATCTTCCCCTCCCAGGTCCTAGTTTTCAGCATTTTTTCTTTTCCCTGTTCCTGGGTGAAATTTTTTTTCCCCTCTCCACTTTTTTTTCTGATGGTTAACCTTGTTCCTTGTTTTTCTTTTTGCATTTTTCCTTTTTTTTCCCTTCATTATTCTCCTTCTCTACTTTTTATTTCTTAGTGCCCTATCCCCAGACATTGCAGGTTTTCTTGTTTTTTCTTCTTCATTTTCCCTTTTTTCTTTTTTTGGTTACTGTTCCTGTGTGATTATATGGTGTGTTTTTTGTCCATGTGCTT
>NW_006921697.1:9934048-9934994 GCF_000298275.1 Orycteropus afer afer | reverse complement strand
TGATTTCTCAGCAGAAACCATGCAAGCGAGAAGGCAATGGGATGGTATATATAAAACGCTGAAAGAGAAAAATTTTCAACCAAGAATTATATACCAGGCAAAACTGTCCCTCAAATATGATAGTGCAATTAGGAGATTTCCAGATAAGCAGAAATTAAGGGAATTTATTAAAACCACACCAACCTTACAAGAGATGCTAAGGGGAGTCCTTTGAACAGAGAACCAAAAATAGCAGATAACAACCAACAATTAATACACAAGATGACATAACACAGAAACCACAGCTATGGCCATATCCAAAGTAAAATGAGTTTACAAGATTGTAAACAGGGAACCAGAGACATCAGTTGGCAAGTGAGGACAACTACAAAGAAAAAGAGGGAAAAGACTGTGTAGTTACAGAACTTCTAAATGGTGATGAAGTTAATAGAGTTGCAAGATAGAATGGACTGTTCTAAACTCGAGGAGAAAATTATAAATCATAGGGTAACTTCAAAGAAAAATGAGAGACCTTCACATCACAATATAAAAGAGGACAAGCATAAATATTCAGCATATAGTAAAACAACAGCAATAAAGGAAATTATAGCACGACTCATAAACATAATAAGCTCAGCACAGAAACTAATATGGAACAAAGAAACCAGGGACACCGTGAAAAAACACATAACAAAATGACAGCAACAAATTCAGACTTATCAGTTATTACCCTGAATGTTAATGGATTAAAAGCACCACTCAAGAGATGGAGAGTTGCAGATTGGATAAGAAAACAAAATCCATCAATATGCTGCCTACAAAGACACACATTAGAGATAAAGACAAATACAGGCTAAAAATCAAATGTTGGAAAAAAGATATATCAAGCAAATGGTAACTGTAAGAGAGCAGGAGTGGCAATATTAATTTCTGATCAAATTGACTTTAAGACAAAAACCACCATATG
>NW_006921697.1:9904190-9908423 GCF_000298275.1 Orycteropus afer afer | reverse complement strand
GAGAGCTGTTGGGGTTACTGGAAAGCAGAACCTCTTTTTAAGTCCCTGGAATCTGATAGAGCACCGCCTCTTTAGGTTGTCACTAGCTGCTGGTTAGTGTTGATTTCTTTTGTCTTGTTTTTTATGGTTTAATAGTTTGAAAAAGTGAAGCTGGTGTTATTATTATTATTATTATTATTATTATCATCAATGCAAGGGTGTTGGATCACTCTGCTGTTTTCTTTGTGGTGGTAGAATACCTGTGTGTAGTGTGGATATGTGTTTCTGCTTCATAAAGAGGGTTTAGAGCTCAAAGCGGGAGGTTTTATGGTAATTGGCTGAATATGTTTTCTTCTATTGAGTGAGTGAAGATATTGGCAAAGAAAGTGGGAGCGGAAGAAGGAAAGCTTGGTGTTGCTAGGGTCAGTTTCTAAGGCTTTGAGCAGGCTATTTTTGATGATGTATTTATTTGCAAGACTGTAACTCAACTTCAGGAAAGATTCTTATTGTTAGAGCATCACACATTTCCACCAATTTCAGGCACAAAGATCCCACCTCAGTGGCACCACAGAGGTAAAGAACGGCTCCAAGGCAAAAATCCCAGGAGTGTGGTTTCTTCCCTCTCCCTGTTCCATCTGCCTGCGATGCTGATGTACTCCCACCAGATTGCTAATGGCCGGCTCTGGAGTTTGTCTGTGATACCGCCCAGCTGCAGTGCTAAAGATGCGTGCAGTTTGAGCTGTGGGTCGAGGGAGTACCTGCTAGTGACCTGTGGTCCCGATCTCTGTGACAAAGAAAAGCATGAAGTCTCCCAGTCTGACCCCAGTCTACTCTGTGACCCGCTGGGAGGGGAAGGAGCTACCCCTCCTGTCACAACAGTTAAGTTTTCTTCCAAATCTCAGCAGAGGTATCTGTGCCCACAGCCAGCACCCAGGAGACCCAAATTACCTCCAAAAAATCAAGATGAGCTGCTGGAGGCAGGTCTGTGCTGCTGCCCACTAGAATATTAGAGTGGTCACTGGTAAACTGTTATAAGGCGTCCTCCTTCTTGGCTCGGGGATCTCAGGCAAGCACCCTAGCCTGGCACACAGTGACTGCTCCAGAAGAGTTTCCAATGCCTCTCTCAGGTGCCCGTCCGTCCTCGTCCAGTAGCTCTTTCCTAAATAATCTCCCTGTTCCTTTCGTCTAATTCTGCTCTACCTCTGAATCTGTGAGCTGTTCAGAGCACTGAAATTCCTAATTTAAACTGTTGTGCCTAGTTTCCCAAGACCTTAGATGCCAGAGGGATAAAGTGTGCTGCTCACTGGCTCAACTCCATTTTGAACCTTACTTTCTTTTTCCTTGCAGCAGACATATATTATTTTAATTTGTGTTTCTCATATGAGTGAGATTTAACATGATAGGTTTAGGATCATTCCCTTCATTTTATGTGAATTCTTTGTTCATGTCTTTGCCTGCTTTTTCTATTGCGTTGTTTGTCTTTTTCTTATGACTTCCTGATTTCTCTTTATATATTATAGGGATTTCATTTTGGTCTATGACATAAGTTCGAAATATTTTCCCACTTTTAATTTGTCTTTTGAATTTGATTATGATTGTTTTATAGTTTGTCATAATTCTTTTTTAATTTATTAGACCCTATCAAATTTATTTCTATATTTTGAAATTTATTAAAAATACTTCCTTGATTTTTGATTTTAAAGACATATACCCCATGTTTTCTTTGAGACTTGTGTGGATTCCTTTGGTTGTTCCTTACATTGGAAAAATCAAACTTATGACTAATCTACTTAGAGTCTTTTTTGGTAGATGATATGAGAGATGGACTTATTTAAGAGAACACCCTAACCGTCAACTGCTCATATGCAAGTTCAAGGTAAAGCTGAGGACAATTAAAATAAGTCCATGTGAGCCAAAATATGACCTTGATTATATCACTCCTGCATTTAAGGACCATTTAAAGAATAGATTTGATGCATTGAACACCAGTGACTGAAAACCAGATGAATTGTGGGATGACATCAAGAGTATCATCCATGAAGAAAGCAAAAGATCATTACAATGACAGGAAAGGAAGAAAAGACCAGAATGGATATCAGAAGAGACTTTGAAACATGCCCTTGAACAGAGTACCTAAAGCGGATGGAAGAACTGACAGGATAAAAGAGCTGAAGGAAGATTTCAAAGAGGAGCATGAGCAGAAAAAGCTAATTACTATAATGAAATGTGTGAATACCTGGAGTTAGAAAACCAAAATGGAAGAACACGTTCAGCATTTCTCAAGCTGAAAAAAACTGAGGAAAAATTTCAGCCTCAAGTTGCAATACTGAAAGATTCTATGGCAAAATATTGAATGATGCAGGAAACATAAAAAGAAGATGGAAGGAATACACAGAGTCAATGTACCAACAAGAACTGGTCGATGTTCATTCATTTCAGGAGGTGGCATATGATCAAGAACCAATGGTATTGAAGGAAGAAATCGAAGCTGCACCAAAGGAATTGGCAAAGAACAAGGCTCCAGGAATTAGTGGAATACCCATTGAGATGTTTCAACAAACAGATCCTATGCTGGAGGCACTTACTTGTGTATGCCAAAAAAATTGGAAGACAGCTACTTGGCCAACTGACTGGAAGAGATCCATATTTGTACCCATTCCAAAGAAAGTTGATCCCACAGAATGAGGAAATCATCAAACAATATCATTAATATCACATGCAAGTAAAATTTTACTGAAGATAATAAAAAAATGGTTGCAGCAGTATATTGACAGAGAACTTCCAGAAATGCAAGTTGGATTCAGAAGAGGGTGTGAGATGAGGGATATCAATACTGATGTTGGATGGATCTTGGCTCAAAGCAAAGAATACCAGAAAGATGTTTAGTTATGTTTCATTGACTATGCAAAAGCATTAGACTATGTGGATCATAACAAATTATAGATAACATTGAGAAGAATAGGAATTCCAGAACACTTCATTGTACTCATGAGGAACCTGTACATAGACCAGGAGGCTGTTGTTTGAACAGAACAAGGGGATACTGCCTGGTTTAAAATTAAGAATGGAGTGTTTCAGGGTTATATCTTTTCACCACACTTATTCAATCTGTATGCTGAGCAAATAACCTGAGAATCTAGACTATATGAAGAAGAATGTGGCACCAGGATTGGAGGAAGACTCATTAACAACGTGCAATATGCAGACGATATAACTTTGCTTGCTGAAAGTGAGGATGACTTGAATTACTTACTGATGAAGATTAAAGACTACAGTCTGCAGTATGGATTATACCACAGCATAAAGTAAAGAAAAATCCTTTCAACTGGACCAATAAGCAGCATCATGATAAGTGGAGAAAAGATTGAAGTTGTCAAAGATTTCATATTGCTCAGTTCTGCAATTAATGCCAAAGGGAGCAGCAGTTAAAAAAATCTGATGACACATTGCACTGGGAAAATCCACTGCAAAAGACCTCTTTCCAGTGTTGAAGAGCAAAGATGTCTCCTTGAAGATGAAGGTGTGCCTAACCCAAGCCATGGTATTTTCAATCACCTCATATGCATGGGAGAGCTGGACAATGAATAAGGAAGACCAAAGAAGTGTCATGCTTTTGAGTTGTGGTGTTGGTGAAGAATACTGAAAGTACCATGGATTGCCAAAAGAATGAACAAATCTGTCCTGGAAGAAGTGCACCCAGAGTGCTCCTTGGAAGTGAGAATGGCCAGATTTTGTCTTACTACTTTGGTCATGTTTTCAGAAAGGACCATTCTCTGGAGAAGGATATCATGCTTGGTAAAGTGGAGGATCAATGGAAAAGCAGAAGGCCCTCAAGGATATGGATTTTCACAGTGGCTTCAATGATAGGCTCAGGAATAGATAGCAAGGATTGTGAGGCTGGCTCAGGACCCAGCCCTGTCTCGTTCAGTTATATATAGGGTCGCTGTGAGCAGGTGATGACACGACGTCACATAACAACAACAAACTTTCCTATGTTTGTGAGATAATTTTAGATTTTCTATTTTTAATAGGTATTTCTGTCTATTCATGTGCCAATATAATTGCAGTTATTGATTATTAATAGTAAGTTTTAATATCTTAAAGACTTGATAAGTGCCGTCAACTCGTTTCCAACTCATAGTGACCTCATGCACAGCAGAACGAAACACTGTCCAATCCCGCGCCAGCCCCACAATCCCTGCTATACTTGAGCCCATCATCGCAGCCACCATATCAATCCATCTCCTTGAAGGC
>NW_006921697.1:9889571-9900791 GCF_000298275.1 Orycteropus afer afer | reverse complement strand
CTAATTCCCTTTTATTGCTATTCCCCCCATCCCCTCAGTAGCTTTCATGAAATTCTTGTTTGTTAACAGTTTTTTGTCACAAAATCCCATGCTTCCCTTCCATGCACTTTCTTATCAGGTATTGTTAATTCCTGAATTAATCCCCACATTTCTATGCTGATCTCTGTGCTTAAGTACAAGGAAAAAAAAAAAAAAGATGAAGACCCTACATTTACTGAATTTAAAGCACAGCCCCAGTAGTTTTCAAAATAAGAAATACACATGGAATACCAATATTGTGAGCTCTGGTCTGTAAATCTGTATTTCTAAACTGTCCCTGAGTATATTTTGTAAGCCATTGAGTAACATCAACAAACTGGGGCCATCTTTTAGCTGGCTTGGGAATGGCTGGTCATTCCCCTTAATTACTATCATGTCAAAGATCCCATACTGTGCAAGCTGGAAGGATTTTAGGGGAATCTAATTCAGCCTGCTTATCTAACAGGAGACTTTTATGCTAGATGTGACGTCATCTGCTCAAAATTAAGTCAGTGGCTGATTTGGTCAGAAAATCACCACTCCTCATTCTCAGTTCCATTTTTTCTCCATTACGTCAGGCAGAGACCTCGTTAAACAATCAGTATTTCCTGAGTGAAAGGTGTGAAAATAATTTAATTTGTTTGTAAACATGTTTAAAGTATTCACTGTGTTAGGTTTGCTTTCATCTAATATTTTGAACACTATTTCTAAATTGATTCATCATCTATTTGTACATTAATTCACTGATTCAATAAATTCACTGAGCATTATTTATTTTGTTGATGTAATGAAATATGAAACATTGAATCGTATAACTGTATATGTAAGATACATACACACTCGATATTATTAAAAAATCTCCTATTTGAATACAGGGAGGCAATTTGAGAAATATTACAGACCATTTTAATACTATATGAGTAATAGATAGATAAAAACATCAGTATGTACGGGGAATAATGGAGAATGTGTTATGGAGGTGATTGGCTGGCTGGCTAACGTTAAGAACTTATGAAGTGTATCTGATACCAAGAGATATGTTGTTGTTGTTGTTGTTGTTTGCCATCGAGTCGGCCCCGACTCATAGCAACCCCTCCTTGGGTTTCCGAGGCCGTATCACTACGGAAGTAGGATTGCCCAAACTTCCTTCCAAGGAGTGGCTGGTGGGTTTGAACTGCCAGCCTTCTGGTGAGCAGTCAAATGCCTTAGCCACCATGTTACCAGAGCTCCCACCAAGAGATACAGATACACATAAACCCAGCATTATGAGATCAATGAAAGCCTCCTTTTCTCCTCATTTGATCTTTAACCAACTTTTATTTCTTCTTCTAACTATGACATCTGTTTTGCAAACAAGTCTTGTCTTTTCAAACAATGAGAATTATTTGATGGTAAATTGTTGATAAATACTTCATACAAATAGAAAATAACTCACAAATGAAGTAATATCATTGAGGCATATTGTTTGATAAAATGTGAATTTTCCTGATTATTGAAGCTTACCCTCTAAAGGTCAAAACTTCTTCTTTTTTTTTAACCCATTTTGTTTATAAATCCATGTATAATAAATGTTAGACTCTCCTAACTTATTAAAAAGATTTATCACAAAATTGAGCTCTTCCTAGAGACTATAGTTATCATAAGACATATGCTCTCCTATTTTATACAATTGAGTTGCTCTGCTTGTCCTTTATTTCCTCAAATGACAATATAGTTTAAGTTCTCTTATCTTTTTAGTTTCCTGTCACCTCCCTTACTGTGTATGGTTTCTACTTTCCAGGTATCTATTTCAAGTAATCTGGTTTCTCTTCTAAACTATTCCTTCTGCTCCACCATAGCCTGTAAAAATGGAAAAGAAATTGGATGGTAGCCTTGCAGTATAGAGAAAGAGATCTGGACAGGGAGTCATAAAAACTGGGTGTTGTTAATGGATTTGCCAAACAATGAACAATGTAACTTTGGGAAAGTTCTTTCTTTCTCTCCTTCCTGGGTTCTTCAGATGAAAAAATAGGAGACCAGATATGATAATAAGTGGTTTCAAAACTTTTTGGAACCTCCTTCTATAGGGGCCTAGTAGCTCAATGAGAAGCGTCTTGGCCATCCATTGTTCTCTCCTACCATATTTCAACCAGCATAACCTAATTTGCCCATTTTGTATCTTAGATATTTTCATAGAAAAGTTTCTATCACTTTAAAAGAAAATTAATGCCACTGAATTAGGATAACAGCTATATATTCTCTGATACATAATAAGGGTTCATACTTATACTTGTGTGTGTGTATGTCTCTAATTTTCATCAATTTGTTAAAGGATGGTAAAATATTGTCATCCTCATTTTGCATATGAAAAAATAGAACCTCAGAGACTTCAAGAAACTTTACTAGGAAAACACAGCTAACTAAAGATAGACATATAATTTCAGCTCTTTGCTATCTGACGTAAAAGCTGAGCACTCTCATAGTTCCATCTTGTCTCGTGGTACTGTGCTTTTCATTCCCATATGACCATGATCAAATGGCTAAATACCGTAATTGAATATAAACTAAATATAAGAAGTCTCAGAGGGAAGTAATCTCCTATGAGAAAATTATGTTAAATTTCATACTATTTGTCCACACTTCTTGTTGACAATTTCTCTTCCTTTTCTCTGGTTCATTATTATATTCCAAACTTATGTTTACACACAGAGTCTCTATAGTGAATATCACATGTGTGGTTAAAAAAATTGTGGGTGTTTCAATTGACTATGTGGAAGAACATGAGTGCATAGAGGAGGAATGCAGGATTGAGAGAGGAAAGTTCCCAAGTTATATACCTAAACTATATGGTTACCTATACATTTTTTGGGGAAAAAAAAAAAGTCATTATTCACTTTGGAAACTGAGATTTTCTATGCAGTTGGTAAATTTCCAACCCATGGTAAACTTTGATGTCTTTTCTGTTTCGCAACCTCCCTTTGCCAGTGTCATGGGAGAAAGCAGTTCCTTAAATGTCAGGAAGGAAGAAATTAAATTATGAACTGAAAACCAAGAATGGTGAGCACACAAGTGCGCGCACACATACGCACATGCCTTTGTCTCCAAATAGCAGTAATTGCTAGTTCCCTGAACCTCTTATTCTCTCCACCCTGAGCTGTCAAACTTCTCACCTGACTTAAAGAAAAAAAAAAAAAAAAAAATCAACAATGGCTAATTTCCTTGCTTTTACAATGAAAAAACTCCATTTTAAGAGTGCAATCCAGAAATGCCCAGATACTTTGTGCTCAGATACCTGGCTTTCAACCAAAAGCTACTTTTTTAAATATATCCAGGCATCAGACAGTGTGAGGGTATGACGTGACCTTAAACACTAGAAAAAAGCATCTTATTGCTCTTCCTGACTTTCTGGACTCTGCTTTTCACAACCAAGCCTATCTGTGATCTCTGTTTCTTGGCTTCTCACAGGGAAAGCATACCCTCAGGTGAACCATGGCCTCTCTCTTCTGCTTTATGATTTAGGAAGGCAGTGCTTGGCATTGCTGAACATATTTTATAGTTCTCAGAGGCTACTGGCCTCCATCAGATACCATTTATTCAGAAGTGCATGGAGGCCGAAAGCAGAGTATAATATGACCCTACTCTAAATATCATTTTCTCCCCAAAGTTTCCTAGACGAAGGTAACAAACCTTATAGTACAATGTTGTTGTTGTTATGTGCCATTGAGTCGGCCCCAACTCATAGCGACCCCTCCTTGGGTTTCCGAGGCAGTGTCACTACGGAAGTAGATTGCCCCATCTTCCTTCCAAGGAGTGGCTGGTGTATAGTACAATAGATGACAGGATTTAGAGTCATGTAAACTTATTTTTGGATCCTTGGGTAGTGTAAAAGGAGCTATGGTAGCACAATGCCTAAAGCAGCTGACTGCTAACCAACAGGTTGGTCATTCAAACCCACCAGCCACTCCGTGGAAGCAAGATTAGGCAATCTACTTCCATAAAGATTTACCACCTCAGAAACCCAATGGAAGCCGCTATGAGTTGGAATCGACTTGAAGGCAATGGGTTTGGTTTGTATTTTTGGGGAGTAGTGTAAACAGATACAAGCTTAGCTACTAACCAAAAGATGGTAGGTTTGACTCTACCCAGTTACCTCAGGAGAAACACCTGAAAATTTATTTGTAAAAAGTCAACTATTGGAAAAGTAGAAAAATGGGGAACAAAACTCAAAATCATTGGAAAAAAAAAAGGTGGGGGAGACCAGGTTTGCTGGTCCAATATAGCCTGATGGAACCACTGGGACTATGGCCCCTAGCTGCCTTTCAGGTCTGGAATTGAACCCACACCTGTGGCTTCCAGCCAAACAAAAGACAGACATATGAATTGAACATTTGCCTGGGGTAGATACATTCCTTGGAGAGAACAATCATGGGAGAAAGAAGGGTTGCTTATGCACAGGGAGACAGCTCATAGGGCAAGAGTGCATGGAGGGATGGACACAGGGAAGAGGTAACTGTCAGAAGGAAGTAGGAGGGCAGCTGTTGCATTGTGGTAAATTGTGGTCAGTGTCATGAGACAAAGTGTATGTGAACTGCTGCATGGAAAGTGGATTTGCTCTGTAAATTTTCACCCAAATCACAATTTAAAAAAAGAAAAGTCAACTATTGAAAGCCCTATGGCGTGAAGTTCTACTTTGACACAAATGGGGTTACCATGAATCAGAAGCAACATGATGGGAACTGATGTTATCTTATTTTAAAGCCAAAGTTAATCTTCAACAATAGCTTTATGTTCTTATTCATTCTTTTCCTTCTTCTTTTTCTTTGAAAACAGCCTTAATGAGATATAATTCATGTAGATAAAGTTCAACTTTATTTATTTATTGTGATTTGGGTGAAAGTTTACAGAGAAAATTCATTTTCTATACAGCAGTTCCTACACATTTTCTTTCATGCCATTAATTATAATCCTTATAAATGGAAACCCAAGGAGGGGTCGCTATGAGTCAGGTCCAACTCGATGGCACATAACAACAACAACAACAATGAAATAGCTCTCTCTCTGTTTCTCCCTCCATTTCTCCTTGAGGTTACATTTTCCCTGTAACCTTCTTTCCTATGCATTCCTGCCCTCTGAGCTGTCTCCTTGTGCAGAGTGACCTTCTTATCTCCCATCATTGATTGTTCTAAAAAGTGTGCCTACTTGGTATAAATTTTCACCTTATACTCAATACTCACTGCCGTGGAATAGGATCTAACTCATAGTGACCCCTCCTTGGGTTTTCAAGGTGGTATCACTAGTATCACTATGGAAGTAGATTGCCCAACTTTCCTTCTGAGAAGTGGCTGGTGGGTTTGAACCACCAGCCTTCTGGTTAGCAGTCAAATGCCTTAGGCACTATGCTACCAGAGTTCCCTTTCACCTTATATACCTGTCTATTGTTGGCTGGGAGCCATGGGAATAAGTTCAATTCCAAGCTCAGTGGACAATTAGGGGCCATAGTCTTGCTGGTTTCACCAATCTCTACCAGACCACTAAGCCAGGTCTTTTTTTTTTTTTTTAATTCTGATTTGAGTGAAAATTAACAGAGCAAATTTACTTTCCATACAGCAGTTCACATATACTTTCTCTCATAACATTGCCTACAATTTATCACAATGCAACAGCCCCCCACCCACTTCCTCCCCACAGTTACCCCTTCCCTGTGTCCATCCCTCCATGCACTCCTGCCCCTTGAGCTGTCTTCCTGTGCATAAACAGCCCTTCTTTCTCCCATGATTGTTCTCTTCAAGAAGTGTATCTGTCTCAGGTAAATGTTGAACTCATATGCCTGTCTTTTGTTTGGCTGGAAGCCACAAGTGTGGGTTCAATTCCAGACCTGAAGGGCAGCTAGGGGCCATAGTCTCAGTGGTTCCACCAGGCTCTATAGGATAAGCAAACCTGCCCCCCCCCTTTTTTTCCAAATGATTTTGGGTTTTATTCCACATTGTTCTCCCTCTCTATCCAGGATCTCCTACATAGATCCCCCTCCAAGTAGTTGACAGTAGTAGCCAGGCACTATCTAGTTCTTCTGGTCTCATAGTCATATAGGCTGCAGATCACATGGTGTACCAGTCGCTAAGACTATTTTTTTCCAAGAATCTTTAGTTTTCTTCATTCTCTGTGCTCTCAACAAGGAGAGGCCCATCATTGCATCTAGATGGCTGCTTGCAAGCTTTTAAGATCCTAGTCGCTACTCATCAAAGTAGGAGGTGGAGCAATGTTTTGTGTAGTATGTTATGCCAATTGAGCTTGATGTCCCTAAGACAGGTCTTTTTTTATTATTTTGAATATCTTTCCACATTTTTCTCCCACTCTATCTAGGATCTCCTATTTTGATCCTTTTCTATTAGTTCACAAGTAGTTCACAGTTTTTGCCATATACCATCTAGTTCTTCTGGTCTATGACTGTGGATGAGGATCTCATGGTGTACCTATTGCTTGGACTAATTGTTTCTATGGGAGCTCTGGTAGCATAGTGGCTGAGACACTTGCCTGCTAACCAGATGGCTGGTGGTTCAAACCCACCAGCCACTCCTCGGAAGGAAGGTTGGGCAATCCTACTTCCGTAGTGATACTGCCTCGGAAACCCAAGGAGGGGTCGCTATGAGTCAGGCTTGACTTGACAACACATAACAACAACAACAACAATTGTTTTTATGAGTCTTTGGTTTTCTTCATTCTTCTTTTCTCTGGATGAGGGGAAGCCCATCATTGCTTGCAAGCTTTTAAGACCCTAGTCACTACTCACTAGAGTAGGATGAAGAACAATATTTTTTGTAGTATGTTATGCAAATGGGTTTTGAAATTCCCCATAACCATGGTCCCAAACCCACTGGCCCCAAAACTCACTCTCTCGGGGTGGTTGGCTGTGTTGAAGAAGTTATCATAACTTTACCCCCTGTTAGCTCTACTATGTATATAGACATTCTTATAACACATACAAATATGTATGTGCTATAAGAACTTATATGTGGTCATAAGGATAATCCCTTTTGCCCACACACACTTGATCATTCAGCCTTAATACTTATGTATCCACCCATAGATTAATGCTTATTAATTATTAATTAATTAATTAGTACTGATAATGTATTTTGTATGTAAAATTTCTACCTTTGTTGTCTGTACCTCTTGTATCTCTGTGTCTTCCTTTTCTTAGTGTTATTGTGTTGGTCACTCACTATTATATTGTCTTTCCCTTTACCCAAATAAATATGTGTCTATTACCCATCTAGCAATTTTTTCTCCTCTCCCCTCACATCCTTGGTAACCAAGAAAGAAAGTTTCCTTTTCTTGACTTTTTACAATAGTGTACTGATATAATATTTGTCCTTCTGTGATTGACTTATTTCTCTCAGCTTAATGTTCTCCAAGTTCATACATGTTATGCGGTGTTTCATGGATTCTACCTTATTCTTTAGTGTTGCATAGTATTCCATTGTGCATATGTACCATAGATTGGGCACTCTATTCCTCCATTGATGGGCACTTAGATTGGTTCCTTCTCTTTGTTATTGTGAATAGTGCTGCAGTGAACATGCGTGTGCATATATCTGTGTCCTGGCTCTCAGTTCTTCAGGATATGTACCTAGTATTGGGATTTCTGGATCAAATGGTATTTCTATTTCCAACTTTTTAAGGAATTACTGTACCATTTTCCACAGTAGTTATATATCATTTTCCATTCCCACTAGCAGTGTAAGACAGTCTCAATCTCACCACATCCTTACCAGCATTTGTTATTTTCTATCTTGTCGAAATTTGCTATTAGTGTTGGGGTGAGATGTTATCTCATTGTTTTAATTTGTAATTCTCTAATGGCTAATGATCGTAAATATTTCTTCATGTGTTTGTTGGGCACCTGAATATGTTCTTTGGTGAACTGTCTGTTCATGTCTTCTGCCCATTTATTAATTGGATTGTTTGTCTTTTTGATGTTGAGGTGTTGGGGTTTACTATAAATTTTAGAGATAAGTCCATCATCAGATATGTCATTGCCAAATATATTTTCCCATTTTGTAGGTTCTGTTTTTACTTTTGTGAAGAATATCTTTTGATGTACATAAGAACTTAATTTTTAGAAGGTCCTAGTCATCTAATTTATCTTCTGCTGTTTTTGCATTCTGGGTTATGCTCGATAGTATACTTATGTCATTAACTAGGGCCCCAAAGTTTGCCCCTCCCTATCTTTTCTTTGATAAACTTTATAATTTTAGGTTTTGCATTTATGTCTTTGATCTATATGGAGTTAGTTTTTGTGAATGGTATGAGGTATGGATCTTGTTTCATTTTTCTGCAAATGGATATCCAGTTTTGCCAGAACCATTTGTTAAAGAGATTCTCTTTTCCCCCATTGAATGGATTTGAGCCCTTTGTCAAAGATCAGCTGACCACAGGTGGATGGATCTATTTCTGGGCTATCAATTTTGTTTCATTTGTCTATGCGTTTGTACCAATATCAGGCAGTTTTGAGTACTGTGGCTATATAGTAGGTTTTGAGATCTGGAAGTGTGAGACCTGCTACTTTGTTCTTCTTCAGTAGTGTTTTGCTTCTCCGAGGTCCCTTTCCTTTCCATGTAAAATTAATTATTGGTTTTTCCATGTCTTTAAAGAATGTTGATGGAATCTGGATCAGGATTGCATTGAACATATAGATTGCTTTTGGGAGTATTGACATTTTCACAATGTTCAGTCTTCTTATCCACAAGCATGTTATGTTATTCCATTCATGTAGATCTCTTATAATTTCTTGAAGTAATGTTTTGTTTTTGTTGTATAGGTCTTTTGTGTCCCTGGTAAAATTTATTCCCAGGTATTTCATCTTTTCCACAACTATTGTAAGTGGTATCTATTTCCTTTTCAGAGGTCTCTTGATTTCTGGCATACAGAAATCCAACTGATTTTAGTATGTTGATCTCATACCCTGTCATTATGTTAAATCTTTCAATTAGTTCTAGTAGTTTTCTTGATGAGTCTCTTTGGTTTTCTGTGTATAGAGTCATATCATCTGCAAACAGGAATAGTTTTACTTCTTCCTTACCAACTTGGATGCCTTTGATTTCCCTTTCTTGCCTTATTGTCTGTCTAGAACTTCCAATACAATATTGAGTAGAAGTGGTGACAGAGGGCATCCTTGTCTGGTTCATATTCACAAAGGGATGTTTTCAGTCTCTCTCCATGGAGATTAATGTTGGCTGTTGGTGTTGCTTATATTCCTTTTCTTATGTTGAACAATTTCCTTCTATTTCTATTTTCTGAGTTTTTTTTTTTTGTTTGTTTGTTTGTTTGTTTTTGTTTTTTAAATCAGGAAGGGTACTAGATTTTATCAAATGCCTTTTCAACATTGATTTCTATGATTATGTTGTTCTTTTACTTTATTTTACTTATGTGGTGGAATATGTTGATTGTTTTTCTAGTGTTAAACCATCCTTGCATATCTGACATGAATGCATTTGTTCTTGATGTATTATTTTTTTGGTAAGTTGTTGAAATATCTTGACTAAGATTTTGTTGAAGATTTTTGCATCTATATTCATAATGGATATTGTTCTGTAGTTTTCCTTTTCAGTGGTGTTTTTGCCTAGTTTTTGTATCAGGGTGTTGTTAGCTTCATAAAATGAATTTGAGAGAATTCCATCCTTTTCTATGTTCTGCAACAGTTTGATAAGGATTGGTGTCAGCTTTTCTCTGAATGTGTGGCAGATTACTACAGTAAAACTGTCCAGGCCAGTACCCTTTTTTGTTGGTAGGTTTTTTTTTTTTTTTTTTTTAATGACCTGTTCAATTTCTTCTGTTGTTATGGGTTTGTTCAAATTTTCTACCTCAGTCTATGTTAGTTTAGATAAGTAGTATGTTTCTAGTAATCTGTTTATTTCCTTTAGGCTTTCAAAGTTTTGCAGTATAATTCTTCATAGTATCCTGATATTATCCCTTTTATTTCAGTTGATTCTTTTGTGACATAACCCATTTCCTTTCTTATTCATAGTATTTGCACCTTCTCCTTCTTTTCCCTTGTTAAGTTTGGCTATAGTTTGTCGATTTTATTAATCATCTTGAAGAATCAACTTCTAGTGCTGTTGATTTTATCTTTTGTCTTTCTATTTTCTGTTTCATTTCTTTCTGCTCATATTTTTATTATTTCTTTTCTTCTTTGTGATTGTAGGCTTCCTCTTTTTATTTTGCTGCTCTTTTAGTCATTGTTGGAGATATTGGGTTAAGATGTTGATTCTGATTTTTTTTTTTTATTTGTGCATTTATTGCTATAAATTGCCCTCTGACCATTGTTTTTGCTGTCTCCCAAAGGTTTTGGTATGGTGTATTTACAATCTCTCTCTCTCTCTTTTTTAATGTATTTTATTGAAATATAATTTATGTACAGTGAAATACACAAAGCTAAAGTGACATGGGTCAATGCATTTTTCTTTTTGCAGTGTTCTCTCACCTCCCCTCGTACCCCTAGTAACCAACAAAGAAAGTTCCCTTCCATATATAAACCTTTCTTTTGACTTTTTACAATAATGAACTAATACTATACTTGTCCATCTGTGATTGACTTCTTTCACTTAGCATAATCTCCTCCAAGTTAATCTATGTTATGTGGTGTTTTTCAGATTCTACATTATTCTTTAGGGTTGCATAGTATTACATTGTGTGTGTATACCACAGTTTGGTTATACATTCCTCCATTGATGTGCACATAGGTTGTTTCCATCTTTTTGCTATTGAAAATAGTGCTGCAATGAACATGTTGTGTATATGTCTGTTCTTGTCCTGGCTCTCACTTCTTTAGGATATATGCCTAGTAATGGGATTGCTGGGACAAATGATATTTCTGTCGGGAAATCTGAGCTTAGTCTTATTTGTTGCCCCTTGTAGGTAATTTTAGTATTTCCTGTGCTGCTCTCATGATTCTTTCTTTGTCTTTGGATTTGGTGAGTTTGATGATGATATGTCTTGGTGATTTTCTTTTGGGGTCTATCCTGTTTGGGGTTCTCTGGACTTCCTGAATGAGTATATTTTCATCTTTCATCATATCAGGGAAGTTCTCCTCCAAAAAACGTTGGCCAATTTTCTCAGTGATTTTATTTTTCTCTTCCTGTTCTGGAATTTCAATGACATGTAGATTATTCCTTTTGATGGTATCCCACATGAACCTTAGGCTTTCTTCATTTTGTTTTGATCTTT
>NW_006921697.1:9880889-9887723 GCF_000298275.1 Orycteropus afer afer | reverse complement strand
AGCATTGACCTATGTCACTTTAGTTTTGTGTATTTCACTGTACATAAATTATAATTTTGATAAATTAAAATTTTATCAATATTTTGATAAATTAAAAAAAAAGGAATGCTAATAGAAAAAAAAAAGAAATTATTATTGTCACACCTGCTCTTTTTTGACTGCCATTTGCTTGGTATACCTTTTTCCAACTTGTGCTTTTTAGTCTATTTAATCTTTATGTCTAAGGCTAATCTCTTATAAATAACATATCAATGTGTGATTTTTTTTTTTCATCCAGTCTTTAACTCTACTTCTCATTTGTTGTGCATTTAATCCATTTATAGTCAGTGTAATTAATCAAGAAGTATGAATTTATTGATGTCATTTTGTTATGTGTTTTATCACGTTGTCACATAATTTTTTTTGTGGTGAGCTTAATTTGTTTATGAATTTTTATATCATTTCCTACATTGGTATTGTTTTAATATTTGCCAAGTATTTGTGCCTCTCCTATTTTTTATTTTGATGTGAAGGTTTATTAATTTTCCCTCAGGTTACCCTGTGATTTATTATTTTCTTCCCAAGTTTATAGTAGTTGATTCTATCTAGCAGTTGTCTTCATATCCTCTCTACTTAGAAGTTCTGTACCTATATTATTTATTCTCTCTTTTTGGTTTGTGTTTTTCCTTATTTACCAATTGATGTCTCTGATTGCTTCTTTACAGTCTTGTAAGTTTATTTTACTTTGGATACTTCTATAACTGATTGGTTTCTGGGTTATGTCATTGTGTGTTGTAATAATCGTACATTGTCTGCTCTTTTTGGTTCTCTGTCCAAAGGACTCCCTTTAGCATCTATTGTAAGGTTGGTCTAGTTTTAACATATTCCCTTAATTTCTGTTTATCTGGAAGTGTCCAAATTTAATCATCATATTTGAGGGATAGTTTTGGTAGGCATATAATTCTTTGTTGGCAACTTTTTTCTTTCAGCATTATATATATATATAATTTCCTTCTTGCCTGCATGATTTCTGTTGAAGAATCAGAGCTTGGTCTTATTGATTGCCCTTTGTAGGTAACATTTTGTTTGTCTCATGCTGCTTTCAGTATTCTTTCATTGTCATTGGCTTTGGTGAGTTTTATTATGATATGTCTCAGTGATTTTCTTTTGAGGTCTACCCTATTTGGGGTTTGTTGAACTTCTTGAGTGGATATCTTCTCATTTAATAATAGTAGGGAAATTTTCTTCCCACAACCCTTCACCAATTTTCTCTGTGGTTTTATTTGTCTCTTCCTGTTCTGGAATTTGATTCACATGTAAATATTTCCTTCTGATGGTGTCTCACATGAATTTTAGGCTTTCTTCATTTTGTTTTGTTCTTTTTTCTGGGTGATCCCTTAACAAAGTAGTATTGGGATATTTGTCTTCCTCAGTCTCACTAATTTTCCCTTCCGTTGATTCAATCTACTCTTTTGCTCATTCAAGTTGTTATCTATTTCTGAAATCTTAGTATTAATCTACTGGATTTCTATTTGTTGTTTTTATATGGCTTCTAATTTTTCATTTATTTTGTCAGTTTGTTGTAGTATTTTTTTTTTTTCCTAAATTGTTCTGGAGTTTTGTCTGTGTTTTCCTAAAATTTGTCATTGTTATCCTTGATCTACATCTCAATTGATTATTTGAAGGTGTTGGTGTAGTTGTTGAAGGTATTCTGTAGTTGCTGTCAAGTTGGGTCTAACTCATAGCAACCCTGTGTACAACAGAATGAAACACTGTCCAGTTATGCACCATCCTCACAATACTTGCTATGCTTGAGCCCATTGTTGTAGCCACTGTGTCAGTCCATCTTGTTGAGGGCCTTTCTCTTTTCTCATTGACCCTCCACTTAACCAAGCATGATATCCTTCTTCAGGGAATGGTCCATTCTAGAAACATGACCAAAGCAAGTGAGATGAAGTCTGGCCATTCTTGCTTCCAATAAGCATTTTGGCTGCACCTCCTTCAGGACAGATTTGTTAGTTCTTCTGACAGTCCATGGTACTTTCAATATTCTTCACCAACACCACAACTCAAAAGCATGAGCTCTTCTACAGTCTTTCTTATTCATTATCCAGCTTTCACATGCATATGAGATGATTGAAAATACCATTGCTTGGGTTAGGTGCACCTTAGTCTTCAAGGTGACATTTTTTCTCTTAAACATTTCAAGGAGTTCTTTTGCAGCAGATTTTCCCAGTGTAATATGATATCTGATTTCTTGACTACTGCTTCCATTGGTATTGATTGTGGATCCATTATTATGATATCTTTCACAGCTTCAATTTTCTTCCATTTATTGTGATGATGCTTAGTGGTCCAGTTGTGAAGATTGTTTTCTTTATGTTGAGGTGTAATTCATACTGAAGACTGTAGTCTTCAGTCTTCATCAATAAGTGCTTCAAGTCATCTTCAATTTCTACAAGGAATGTTTTGTCATCTGCATACCACAGGTTGTTAATGATTCTTTCTCCAATCCTAATGCTGTGTTCTTCTTCATATAATTTAGCTTCTCTAATTATGTGCTCAGCATACAGATTGAGTAAGTATGGTGAAAGGATACAACCTTGACACATACCCTTCTGATTTTATATCATGCAGCATCCCCTTTTTTTGTTTGAACAACAGCTTCCTAGTCTATGTACAGGTTTCTTATGAGCACAATTAAGTGTTCTGAAATTCTCATTCTTGTCCATGTTATCCATAAGTTGTTATGATCCACACAGTCAAAGGCTTTTGCTTAGTCAGTGAACAACAAGTAAACATCTTTCTTGTATTCTTTGTTTACCTAAATATAATTAGTTTGAATTCCTTGTCAGGCAGTTCCAATGCCACTTCTTCCTCAGGGAGATCTATCTGGGTCTGCGTTCTTGTCTCTTGTTTATATCACTTTTTCTTGATTCTTTGTGTGGACTGGGATAGTCAATTGTCTCTGATACATTGTAATGTCATTTTGTTTATATTTCAGCTATATTTGTTAGTTTGGCAGCACTTAAGTACTCACCACCAGTCTCCTGGTGGGTATAACAGAGGATGAGAGTGTGTGTGCAGAAATTTGTGTTAGTGGTTCATGAAGAGAAGTTGACGGTGAGTTGGGCTGGTATTGCCATTGTCTATCATTAATCAGTTGGTACAGAAGCAAGTGGAGGACCTCACACAGTGAGTGAGGCTTCTGGGGATGCAGGTATATTGGGTAGTGGGGGCACACTTGCTTTCCACCACCAGGTAGACATGTTACACACTAAAAATAAATAAAAAATAATAACAAGAGAACAAAATACACAAATTACATACACAAACAGCAATAATCACACACAAAAAAAGAAAAAAGGCAATAAATGAAAAGAAAAATTTTTAAAAAAGACAAGAGAAAGACAAATTGAAAAAAAAAATTCTCTGGAGGTGGGTAATAAGAGAAAAATACCAAGAGAAAAAGAATAATAAAGAGAAAATGAGAGGAATGCAAAAAGAAAAACAAGGGATGGGAAGAACCAAAACAAGAAAAGAAAGAAAGAAAGAAAAAGAGAATGAGGCCAAGATTTCCCATGAAAAACAAGAACCAAGGAAGATGGAGCAATCTACTTCTGTAGTGATACTGCCTTGGAAACCCAAGGAGGGGTTGCTGTGAATTGGGTCCAACTTGATGGCACATAACAACAACAACAACAGGGAAGGAAAGAGAAAAAATAAAAAGAAGTGAATAAATGAGGAAGTACAAAAGAATAACTTGAAATAAAAAACAAAACAAAACAAAACTGGGAGGAGTGGGCAGGGTAACTAGGCTTTGTCAGGGTGCACAGACCGTGATGGAATTCCCTCTGGTCCACAAGGTGGGTGTAGATGGGAGATGGCTATACCTCCATTCACCAAGAGCATGTGGGGTAGAAAGTTAATAAGGGGAATATCACATCTTTGTAGTTGTCAGCCTCCAGTGTAGTTGCCTGTATTGACCATAGTAAGCCAAGCCTATTCATAGATTCCTGCCTAGATCAGAATCCTGCTTGCAAATATTCAAAATAAGCACACTCTCACGACAGGTAACAGTCCACTGCTCTGTTTTTCTCTTTACTCGCTGTTTTTCTTTCTAGTTGTCAGCCACCAGTGCAGTTGCCTATGTTGTCCATGGCAAGTGGACCCTATTCTTGGATTGCAGCCCAGATTGGAAGACCACTTGCAGATACTCAAAATGTCCACACCCTCAGGATGGCCAACAATCTATAGCTCTGTTTCTCTCCTGATTTATTGTTTTTCTTCCTAGTAGTCAGCCACCAGTGTGTTGGCCCAAGCAGTACTTGGCAAGCAGAGCCAATTCTTAGGTTGCTGCCTGGATCAGAACACCACTTGTAAACATTCATATTGGCCAGGCCATCATGACAGCTGACAGTCTGCAGGTCCATTTGTCTTCTTATTCGTAGTTTCATTGAGGTTCTTATACTAAATCAAACAAAAAACAAACCTACAGCCACAGAATTGATTCTAACTCATAGCATTCGACTACTAAACAGAAGGAGGACAATTCAAACCCATCTGTCAGTCCATGGAAAGATGGTGGAGCAATCTACTTCTATTCTTCTGTTGTTGTTGTTCTTGTTAGGTGCTGTTGAGTCATCTCCCACCCATAGAGACCCTATGCACAGCAGAACGAAACACCACCCGGTCCCGTGCCAGCTCCGAGATCCCTGCTATACTTGAGGCCATAGCAGCAGCCACTGTGTCAATCCATCTCATTGAGGGCCTTATCCTCCTTCATCAATCCTCTACTACCTTACCAAGAATGACATCCTTCTCCAGGAAATGATCCCTTCTGACAACATGACCAAAGTAAATGAGATTAAATTTGGTCATTCTGCTCCCAAGGAGCATTCTGGCTGCATGTCCTTCAGGACAGATTTGTTAGTTCTTTTAGCAGTCCATGGTATATTCAGCATTCTTTAACAGCACCACATCTCAAAAGCATCAACTCTTCTTCATTCTTCTTCATTGTCCAGCTTTCACATGCATATAAGGTGATTGAAAATATCATGGCTTATGTCCGGCACACTTTAGTTCTCAAGGAGACATCTTTGCTCCTCAGCATTTGAAAGAGGTTCTTTGCACCCAGCTTACCCAGTGCTATACATCCTCTGATGTCCTGACTGCTGGCTCCATTGGCAGTGATTGTAGGACCAAGCAATGTGAAGTCTTTGACAACTTCAATTTTTTCTCCATTCATTGTGATGCTACTTACACATCCAGTTGTGAGAATTTTTGTTTTCTTTATATTGAGATGTAATCCATACTGCAGACTGCAGTCTTCAATCTTCATCAGTAAATGCTTCAAGTCATCTTCACTTTCCGCAAGCAAAGTTGTGTCATGAGCATATTGCAGGTTGTTAATGAGCCTTCCTCCAATCCTGATGCAATGTTCTTCTTGATATAGTCCAGCTTCTCTTATTATTTGCTCAGCATATAGATTGAATAAGTATGGTGAAAGGATACAACTTTAACACACTTGCTTCTTGATTTTAAGTCATGCAGTGTCCCCTTGTTCTGTTCAAAAGACAGCCTCCTGTTCTATGTACAGGTTCCTCATGAGTACAATTAAGTGTTCAGGAATTTCTGTTTTTCTCAATGTTATCCAAAGTTTGTTATGATCCACAAAATCAAATGCTTTTTCCTAGTCAATAAAACACAAGTAAACATCTTTCTGCTATTTTTTGCTTTGAGCCAAGATCCATCTGACATCAGCAATGATATCCCTTGTTGCATGTCCTCTTCTGAATTCAGCCCACACCTCTGGAAGTTCTCTGTCAATGTACTGCTGCAACCATTTTAAAATTATCCTCAGCAAGATTTTACTTGTGTGAGATATTAATGATATTGTTTGATAGTTTCCACATTTTGTGGGATCACCTCTCTTTGGAATGGGCACAAATATGTATCTCTTCTAGTCAGTTGGCCAGGTAGCTGTCTTCCAAATCTCTTGGCATAACTGAGTGAGTGACTCCAGTGGGGCATCTGTTTGTGGAAACATCTCAGTGGTCCGTCAATTCCCTGGAACCTTGTTCTTTGCTAGTTCCTTCAGTGCAGCTTCAACTTCTTCCTTCAATACCTTTGGTTCTTGATCATATGTCACCTTCTGAAATGGATGAAGATTAAGAAGTTCTTTTTGGTACAGTCAAGCTGTATTCCTTCCATCTTCTTTTGATGCTTCCTGCATCATTCAATTTTGCCCATAGAATCTTTCAATATTGCAACTCGAGGCTTAAATTTCTTCCTCAGTTCTTTCAGCTTGAGAAATGCTGAGCATGTTCTTCCCTTTTGGTTTTCTAACTCCAGGTTTTTGCACATTTCATTATAATAATTGATTTGTATTCTTGAGTTTCTCTTTGAAATCTTCTGTTCAGCGCTTTTATCTTGTCATTTCTTCCATTTGCTTTAGCTACTCTCCATTCAAGGGCAAGTTTCAGTTTCTTCTGACATCCATTTTGGTCTTTTCTTCCTTTCCTGTCTTTTTAATGTTCTTTTGCTTTCTTCACAGGTTATGTTCTTGATGTTGTTGTTAAGTGCCGTCGAGTCGTTTCTGACTCATAGCGACCCCATGCACAGCAGAAAGAAACACTGTCCGATCCCGTGCCAGCCCCACAATCCCTGATATACTTGAGCCCATCATCGCAGCTACTGTGTCAATCCATCTCATTGAAGGCCTCCCTCTCTTTTGTCGACTCTCCACTCTACCAAGCATGACATTCTTCTCCAGGGAACGGTCCCTTCTTACAACATGACCAAAATAGGTGAGACAAAGTCTGGCCATTCTTGCTTCCAAGGAGCATTCTGGCT
>NW_006921697.1:9856354-9878245 GCF_000298275.1 Orycteropus afer afer | reverse complement strand
TCTTTCCCAGTCCTATTTTGAGAGCCTTTTAGCCTAAATGGACTATTCCTAAAGGTGCGCGGTAATGTACCAAACAGTGTTTCTTTGCTATTCATAAGGTTTTCCCTGGCCAAATTCTTTGAGAATTGGATGACCTCTTCCTTCTTCCTAGTCTGTCTCAGTCTGTAAGCTGGGCTGTTACCTGTGCACCAGGTGCATCTTGCTGGGTTTTTAACACCAGAGCCTCAGCCTCAAAACTCACATCTACATGTCACCACAGTAGGACTAACCGACAGATAAGTTTATCTTGCTGTTGGAGACCTCTCATATCACCCCCAACTGGGTCCCTGTGGCTGACTGTACCTCTGTCTGTATTCCTGGCTTTTAATCCCCTTTCTCCTGCTCTTCTGGCCTGCTGCTTTGGGCATCCCTGAGTTATCTCTCCTCACCTATAACCCTGGGGCTTACTGCTCTTCTGTCCAGGTTCCTGGCTTTTATCCCCTTTCTCCTGCTCTTCCGTCCTGCTTCTCTGGGCGGGCCTGAGTTTCCTCTCCTCACCTAATCCCTTCGTCTGATTGCTCTTCTCTCTGGCTTCCTGGCTTTTAATCCCCTTTCTCCTGCTCTTCCTGCCTGCTACTGTGGGCAGGCCTGTGTTCTTGATGCAATCCCATGATTCCTTTGTTTTCAGTCATTGGTGTCCATTGCATCAAACTATTCTTTATATTGTTTCTAAATTCAGGAGAGATGTAATCAAGGTCATATTTTGGCTTTTGTGGACTTGTTTTAATCGTCTTCATCTTTACCTTGGATTTGCATATGAGTAGTTGATGGTCTGTTCCAGTCTGCTGATGACCTTGCTTTGGCTAAAAATATTGAGCTTCTCCATAGCTTCTTTCCACAGATGTAGTCGTTGTTATTCCTGTGTACTCCATCTGGTGAAGTCCATGTGTATAACAACCATTTGTGTTGTTGAAAAATGGTATTTGCAATGAATAAGTTGTTGGCCTTGGAATGTTCTATCATTCAATCTCCAGTGTTATTTCTATCACCAAGGCCATAGTTTCCAACTACCAGTGATTCTTCTTTGTTTCAATATTTGCATTCCAATCATCAGTGATAATTAACACATCTTGATTGCATGCTTGGTCAATTTCAGACTGCAGAAGTTGGTAAAAATCCTCAATTTCCTCGTCATTGGCTTTGATGGTTGGTGCTTAAATTTGAATAATAGTAATATTAACTGGTCTTCCCTGTAGTTGTATTTCTATTATCCTATTACTGATAGCATTGTCCTTCATTATAGATCTTGAAACAATGAATGCCACACCATTCCCCTTCAATTTGTCATCCCCCCATAGTAGATAATATGGTTGACTCACTCACAATGGCCAAAACCAGTCCATTTCAGCTCACTAATGCCTGAGATGTCAGTCTTTATGTGTTCCATTCCATTTTTCACAACTTCCATTTTCTTAGCTTCATACTTCATACATTCCAGGTTCTGATTATTAATGGATCTTTGCAGCTGTT
Organism: Orycteropus afer afer; assembly: GCF_000298275.1. Taxonomy (NCBI): domain Eukaryota; kingdom Metazoa; phylum Chordata; class Mammalia; order Tubulidentata; family Orycteropodidae; genus Orycteropus; species Orycteropus afer. Next base: position 9,876,736 of record NW_006921697.1, on the reverse strand, counting down.
TCTTCTCATTTTGAGTCATGCCACATCAGCAAACAGAGGGCCTGAATGCTTTATTCCATCCACAACATGAATGTCCACTCTACTCTGAGGAGACAGCACTTCCCCAGTTGTATTTTGAGTGCCTTCTGACCTGAGGGGCACTATACCAGATAATATTTCAGGGCCATTTATGAAGTTTTTCAGTAATACGTCAGACACTGTTTCACTGCTATCCATAAAGTTTTCACTGGTCAGTTCTTTGAGAAATGGATAGCCCCTTCCTTCTTATGAGTCTGTCTTAGTCTAGAAGCTCTGCTGAAACCTATCCTCTATGGGTGACCCTGCTGGTATTTGAAATACCAGTAGCATAGCCCCCAGTCTCATAGTATAGCACACAAGCCACCAGAGTATGACAAACTGACAGATGAGTGGTGGATTTAGATATATATTAATATCATATATTTGTCATTTTAGTGTTTTATATGTACAACTCGGTGATTCATATTTGTGAACTGTGCAATTCAGTAGTGTTTAATATATTAAGAGGTGTGCAGCTATCAACACTATGTATTTTAGAATATTTTCATCACCCCATAAAGCACCCACTTCCTCATACTCCTTCTCTCTCTGCCCAACCCCTGGCAACCACTATCTATCTTCTGTCTCTATGAAACTGACTCTTCTGGACATTTTATATAAATGGAATCATAAAATATGTGGTCCTTGTGTCTAGAATTTTTCACATAGCATAATGTTATCAGTGTTTTTTTAATCATTTTGTAGCATGTATTTTGTAGTATATCATTCCTTTGTTCAACTAAATAATAGATTGATACCACATTTGTGGGAGTTCTAGTAGCATAGTGCCTAAGGCATGTGACTGCCAACCAGAAGGGTGGTGGTTCAAACCCACCAGCCACTCCTTGGAAGGAAGATGGGGCAATCTACTTCCATAGTGATACTGCCTCGGAAACCCAAGGAGGGGTCGCTATGAGTCGGGTCCGACTCGACGGCATATAACAACAACAACAACAACCACATTTTGTTTTTCTGCTCACCAACTGATAGATATTTGGATTTTTTCTACCTTTTGGGTATTATGAATAATTATTCTATAAAAACTCATGTATAGTTTCTGTGAAAATATGTTTTCAATTTTGTGGAGTGTGTTTTTAGAAGTGAAATTGCTGGCTCTGTTGAAATCAGTTCCTTTATATGACCATTTCCCTCGTTTCTTTGAAAGAACAGCTTGAGAGGTTTTGCACCTAAACCCTGTGTAGTTACCTTTGCCCTAATTTCCTATCCAGGGGGTTTATTATTTTTCATAGGCAAGTTGTAAACAACTGATAATTTGATACTTTTTGTCTGTCCTTAGACTGCAGCCTGCCCTATGATTCATATGCTCCTTGCAGGGATCGGCCAATGCACTTTGCAAATGAAGTAACTAGAGCATACTATGCAAATTAAGTTTCTGTGACCTACTGAAAGAGGATTGGTCAGTTTATGTTTCTTGCATGACAGCCATGTCTTGAAATTGATGAGAAGTTTGTGTATGTACACTGCCAACCCCAAGAGGTTTTCTAGTTCTGTGTAATATTGCAACAGATTATCAAACCCAGTAGGAAGAAGCAGAGAGGAGAAAGGGAAGAGAGAAAAGAGAAGAATGAGAGGGAGAGCAGACAAGGAGCTTCCTTGTAACACAGGTCAAGTTCTGTAACACTGAAGACAACCGGAGACCTCAAAGGGTCCTAGCAGCAAAGCCAGCAGTAACAGGTCCAGAAAAAGCCTAGCAGTAGAGTAAGTGGCGACAAATGGTAGGGAAAGAGGAGACTGTCTGCTGGGAGTGGAAAGGAGCCTGTCCTCCGAGCATGGATAGGAGCTTTTCTTCAGGAGGCCAGGAGGAACCAAGAGAGCTATCCGGCACTGAAGAAGGAAGAGATGTGCTTTCCTCTTTGTGAGAAACTTTGAGACTTTATATGCATGTTTCCTGATCCTGAGTTGTAGTCAGTTGAACCTGATCCCAAGTTGTAACTTATTGCTTTCTTAACAAGTATGTATGGTCTGTGACTGTAAGTATGGTCTCTGAGTTTTCTCTAGTTATTGCAACAAATTATCAAATCCAGAAGAGAAGTAGAGAGTGCTATGGGAAGGATGGCTGGTATCAGAATTGGTGAAAAAACAAAAATTTTGGAGAGTGGAGGTATGTATGACTTTTATGTCACAGAGATCAGCCTTGGACTGATTTTGATTTGAATTACCACTCCTGAAGTTAAACAGGTTCCAATGCTACTACTAGCCCTATTTCACACTGAGTCATATGATAATTCTTTTATTTTTTGTTTTGAGACTGTACTGTCTGACCTTCCCGTCAGCTGTTCATAAGAGTTCTGATTTACCCATATCCTCTCTAACACTTCTTGTTATTTGACTTTTTTACATTAGTTATAGGAGGTATAAAGTGCTAGATCATTGTGAATTTGATTTGCATGTCTTTGATGACTAATGATGTTGAATGTATTTTCATGTGCTTGTGGGCCATTTGTATATCTTCCGTGGAGAAATGACTATTCGAGTGTTTTGCCAATTTTTATTTGGATTATTTATCTTCTTGTTACTGAATTCTAAGCCTTCTTTATATAGTTTTGGATATGTTTCTTATCAGATATATGATTTCCATTTGTGTAGATTATCTTTTCACTTTCTTGATCTTAATCTTTGAAGCAAAATAGTTTTAATTTTGATTAAAGCAATTCATCTATGTGTTGCCTGTCATTTTTGTGCGATATCTGAGACTCCTTTTCCAAATAAAAGGTCATGAAGATTTACCTCTATGTTTTCTTTAAAGAGTTTTATAGTTTTAGCTCTTACATTTAGGTCTCTGATACATTTTTAATTTTTGGACAGTAAAATCTATGAAAGTCAGAACTTATATAAGACAGAAACTTGTCAGAGAAGAAGTAAAATATTTTCCACTAACAGAGAGTAATATAAAGTGGTAAGACAGCATCCTGTCAAAGGGACACCTGGAAAAAAAGGGAGTCACATTGAGTTCCAGCTCTCCTAGTTTTCACTGTATATGATAGGAGGTAAGGGAATAAATTTATCCTTTTATATGTTGTTGTTGTTGTTGTTGTTGTTATGTGCCATTGAGTCAGACCCGACCCATAGCGACCCCTCGTTGGGTTTCTGAGGCAGTATCACTATGGAAGTAGATTGCCCCATCTTCCTTCCGGGGAGTGGCTGGTGGGTTTGAACCACCAGCCTTCTGGTTAGCAGTCTAGTGCCTTAGCCACTATGCTACCAGAGCTCCCTTTTATATATGGATCTTAAATTGACCAGCAATATTTGCTGAAAAGTATATTATTTCTCTAGTGGGTGCTTTTGACATCCTGTTGAAAATCATTTCACTATAGATGTGTAGATTTATTTCTGGACTTTCAATTCCATTCCTTTCATCTATATGTCTATCACTGTGCCAGTACTATACTGCCTTGATTACTGGTGCTTTGTAGTAAGTTTTGAAATCAAGAAATGTGATTCTTTCAACATTTTCAAGATTGTTTTGGCTATTTTGTGTTCCTTGTACTTTTCATGAGTTTTATAGTTAGCTTGTCAATATTGACAAAGAAGTCAGCTGGGATCCTGATAAAGATTTCAGTGACTTTGTAGATTAGTTTGGGGAGTATTGCCATATTAACAATGTTGTTCTTATGTGCCATTGAGTTGGTACTTGTTCATAGTGACCCAGTGTACCACAGAACAGACCACTACCTATTCTGAGCCATTTTCACAATCATTGCTATGTTTAATCCCATTGTTGAAGCCACTATGTCAATCCATCTCATTGAGGTTCTTCCTCTTTTCCACTGACTCTAATTTATCAAGTATAAGGTCCTTCTCCAGGGATTGGTCCTTTCTGATAATATACCCTAAGTACATGAGATGAAGTCTCACAATCCTTGTTCTAGGAACATTCCAGCTGTACTCCTTCCAAGACAGATTTGTTCATTCTTCTAGAAGTCCATGGTATATTTAATATTCTTTTCCAATATCATACTTTAAATGTGTAGTATAAATTCTTTTTCAGTCTTCATCATTCATTGTCCAACTTTTACAAGCATATGAGGCTATTAAAAATATCATTTCTTGGGTCAGGAACATCTTAGTCCTCAAAGTGACATTTAAGAAAAAAAAAAAAAAAACCCACTTTAAAGAGGTCTTTAGCAGCAGGTTTTCTCAATGCAATACTTTTTTTGATTTCACGGCTATACCTTCCATGAACATTGATTGTCCAGGTAAAATTAAATGCTTGACAAAGCTTCAATATTTTCTCCATTTATCATGATGTGTTCCTTATCTTATTGGTCCAGTTGTGAATATTTTTGTTTTCTTTATGTTGAGGTGCAATTCATACTGAACTGAAGACTGCAGTCTTTAATCTTCATTGATGAGTGCTTTAAGTCTTCTTAGCTTTCAGCAAGCAAGATGTGTTATCTACATATCACAAGTTGTTAATGAGTCTTCCTTCAATCCTAATACCATTTCTTCATATAGTGCAACTTCTCAACTTATTTGTTTAGCATATAGATTGAGTAAGTAAAGTGAAAGGATACAACCCTGATGCACAGCTTTCATGATTTTAAACCATGAACTATCCCCTTGTTTTGTTTGAACTACTCTTTCTTGGTTTATGAACAGTGTCTGCATAAGCACAGTGTAGTATTCTGGAATTATTATTATCTATACTTTGTTATGACCCACACCATTGAACGCCATTGTGTAGTCAATAAACTACATCTTTTTATTGTAAACATCTTTTTGTTGTTTTCTGCTTTCAGCCAAGATACATTTTACAGCAACAGTGATATCCTTTGTTTCATGTTCTCTTCTAAATCCAACTTGAGTTTCTGGACATTGCATATTAAGGTACTGCTGTAACTATTGTTAAATTACCTTTAGCATAATTTTATTTGCGTGTGATATTAAAAAAAAAAAAAAAACCCTCACTTCCATCAAGTCGATTTGATTCATAGCAACCCCTCCTTGGGTACCCAAGGCAGTGTCTCTACGGAAGTAGATTGCTCAGTCTTCCTTCTGAGGAGTGGCTAATGGGTTTGAACCACCAGCCTTCCGATTAGCGATCAAATGCCTTAGGCACTACACCACCAGAGCTGCCAGTATTAATGATATTGGTCAATAATTTCCTCATTCTGTTAGATCAACTTTCTTTGCAATGGGCACAAATATGGGTATCTTCCAAGAGGTTGGCCAAGTAGTTGTCTTCCAAAATACTTGACAAAGATAAGTGAGCACTTTAAGCATTGTGTACATTTGTTGAGAAATCTCAATTGGTGTTTTATCATTTCCTGGAGGCTTGTTTTTAGCCAGTGCCTTGAGTGAAGTTTGGACTTCTTCCTTCAATAACACCAGTTCTTGATCATATCCTGAAACGGTTGAATGTCAATCAGCTCTTTTTGGTACAGTGATTCTGTGTATTCCTTCCATCTTCTTATGATATTTCCTGTATCATTCAATCTTTTGCCCATAGAATTCTTCAGTGCTGCAACTTGAGATTTGAATTTTTTTCTTTAGTTTTTTCAGCTTGAGAAATGTCAAGCACGTTTTTCCCTTTTGATTTTCTAACTCCAGGTCTTTGCACATTTCATTTCATTATAACAATTTACTTTGTCTTCTTGATCCACCCTTTGAAATGTTTCATTCAGCAATTTTCCTTCATCATTTTTTCTATTCACTTTATTTAGTTAGCCTTTTTATTTACTTATTTTATTTTAAAAGCTTGTTTTACATTCAATGTTACATGTACATTTAGTTTCATTCCCCATTTACCATATCCAATCCTAATCCAGTCTCCTCCCCTTCCTAATCAGTAACCCTCCCCCTATGCCCCTCATATTATGCACTCCTATTTTTCCTGCATTTCATCAATTTGAACGTTGGTCCTCTGTTCTCCCATGGTCTATTACTCTAAGGGATGTATTACCATAAAGTATGTGGGGGCGGCATATTGGGTTGAGTGATCTGTGTGTACATCTTGTTAACTATTGGGCTGAGAGTCAGCCCCTGGGAGTGTGTTTGATTCCAGGCACAGAATGTATTCCAGGGCTATAGTATTGGGGGTCTCATCAGATTTCATCTGACCAGTAATTCTGGTCATTATTGAGTTTTTGGATTTTGTTCCACATTTTTCCTCCCACTCTAGCCAAGATCTCCAGATTTGATCTCTCCTGAGTGGTTGGCATTGGTAGCAGGGCACTATCTAGTTCTTCTGGTCTCAAGGGCCATCATGTCTTCTGGCTGATTGCTTCCAAATGTCTTTTCTTTTCTTTTTTTTTTTTTTTTTTTTTTTTTTTTTTTTTTTTTTTTGCATTCTTCTTTGCTTCCAACACTAGAAGACCATTAGCTGCATGTTATATGGCCTCTTGAAAGCTTTTGAGACCCCAGTCACTACTCACCAATGTAGGATGTGGAACAAGGCTTTAATGCATTTTGTTGTGCCAATTGAGTTTGGTGTCCCCCAGTACTATTGTCCTGAGATGGTAGATCTATTGGCTCTCTTTCCCATAGTGTCTGGGTGTCTATAAGGGATTACTCTGTATCTGTCTTCTATTGTTTCTGCAATGATTGCAGGTATATTGTATCACTGGTGTCTGTGCAAGATTAGCCTCAGTTGAATCTATTCTTGGTCTAGAGTATACTTCTGTTCATTGACCCCCATCTGATCCCCTTGGGTGTTTTTGTGTTTATCTGTAGCCTGGTATTTGGTGTTAACGGTAATGCAGTATTGTGGGCACATTGGTTGGTATTAGCATTTGTCATCTATCTCTTACATGCACAATTCAGTGTCCTCCCATTTCCTAATGTTGTCATGGTGGTCACAGATCCTTTCTGTACATCTCTCCCCTTACCCACATCAGTGTCTGGGCCACAAGTAGCCTGAAATTAATCCTTCCCCTTCCCTCCTCATCCTGATAACTTACAAAGTGAGTTCCCTTTCCCAAGCAAACCCTTCTTTGTCTTTTTACAGTAATGAGCTCATACAGTACTTGTCTTTCTGTGATTGACTTATTTCACTCAGCATAAAGTCCTCCAGGTTCATCCACATTGTGAGATGATTCGCATATCCTTCATTGTTCGTTAATGAAGCATAGTATTCCATTGTGTGAATGCACCATAATTTGGTTATCCACTCATCTGCTGATGGGCATTTAGGTTGTTTCCATCTCTTTGGTAGAGTGAATTGTGCTGTGATGAACATAGGTGTACATATGTCTGTTCATGCACTATCTCTCACCTCATTAGGCTATATTCCTAGTAATGGAATTGCTGGGTCAAATGGAACTTCTATTTTCAGTTTTTTAAGGAAATGCCATATCGTTTGCTACAGTTGTTGTACCATTTTATAGTCCCATCAGCAGTGCACAAGAGTTCCAATCTCTCTGCAACCTCACCAGCATTTGTTATTTTCTGACCTGCTGAATTTTGCTATTATTGCTGGGGTGAGATGATATCTCATTATTGTTTTGATTTACATCTCTCTAATGGTTAATGATCATGAGCAATTTCTTGTGTGTTGGTTGACTGCCTGTGTATCTTCTTTCGTGAAGTGTTTGTTCATGTCTTTTGTCCATTTGTGAATTGGGTTATTTGTCTTTTTGGTGTTGAGGTGTTGAAGTTTTCCATAGATTTTGGAGATAAGTCCTACTTTCAGATATGTCACAAGCAAATATTTTCTCCCAATTTGTGAGTTCTCTTTTTACTCTTTTGACAGTCTTTTGATACACATAAGAATTTAATTTTTAGAAGGCCCCAGTCATCTAGCTTCTCTTCTACCTCCTACATATTCTGGGTTATGTTTGATAGTCTATTTATGCCATAAATTAGGGTTCCCAAGTTTGCCCCTACTTTATCTTTGATGAATTTTATAGTTTTGGGTTTTACATTTAAGTCTTTGATCCAGCTTGAGTTTCTTGTTTTGTATGGGGTAAGGTATGGGCCTTGTTTCATTTTTCTGCAGATGGATATCCAGTTTTGCCAGCATCATTTATTAAAGAGGCTGTCTCTTCCCCAATTAATGGGTTTTGGACCTTTGTCAAAGATCATTTGTCCATAGATGGATAGGTCTATATCTGGACTTTTGATTCCATCCCATTGGTCTATCTGTCTGTCATTTTACCAATTTCATGCTGTTTTGACTACTGTGGCTATAAAGTAGTTCATAAGATCTGGGAGTGTGAAACTCCCACTTTGTTTTTCTTCTTCAGAAGTGCTCTGCTTATCCAAGTTCTCTTTCCTTTCCATATGAAATTAGTAACTGGTTTTTCCATGTTCTTAAAAAAAAATGTTGGAATCTGGATCAGGATTGGGTTACATGTGTAGATTGTTTTAGGTAATATTGACATTTTCACAATATTCAGTCTAACTATCCATGAACAAGGTAGGTTTGTCCCTTGTAGCAGTGTTTTATAGTTTTCTTTGTATAGGTCTTCTGTGTCTCTGGTGAGATTTATTTCAAGATATTTTATCTTTTTAGTAGCTATTGTAAATGGTATTGTTTCCCTTATTTCTTTATCAGATGACTCTTTGTTAGTTTAGAGGAATCCAACTGATTTTTGTATGTTGACCTTGTATCCTGCCATTTTGCTGAACCTTTCTATTAGTTCCAGTAGTTTTTTATTATTATTGAGTCCTTCAGTTTTCTATGTATAAGATCATATCATCAGCAAACAGAGATAGTTTTAGTTCCTCTTTGCCAATTTGTATGCTTTTTATTTCTATTTCTTGCCTTATTGCTCTCTCCAGGCTTCCAATACAATGATAAATAGAAGTGGTGATAAAGGGATACCCTGTCTGGTTCCCATTCGTAAGGGGACTGCCTCGAGTCTTTCTCCATTAAAAATGATGTTGGTCATTGGTTTCGCATATATACTTTTTTATTATGTTGAGGAATTTCCCTTCTATCCCTATTTTGTTGAGAGTTCTGAAAAGGAATGCCTTTTCTGCATCAATTGATATAATCACATGGTTCTTTTGTTTTGTTTATGTGGATCACATTGACTGTTTTTCTGATGTTGAACCACACTTGTAAACCTGGTATGAATCCCACTTGATCAAGGTGTATTCATTTTTTGATTTGTTGTTGGATTCTGTTTGTTAGGATTTTGTTAAAGATTTTTGCATCTTTGTTCATGAGGGATATTGGTCTGTAGTTTTCCTTTCTAGTGGTGTCTTTCCCTGGTTTTGATATTAGTGTTATGCTTGCTTCATAAAATGAGTTTGGGAGTATTCCATCTTTTTCTATGTTCTGGAATAGCTTGAGTAGCATAGATGTCAACTCTTCTCTGAATATTTGATAAAATTCTCCAGTGAAGTCATCATGTCCAGGAAATTTCTTCGTGGGAAGTTTTTTTATGACCTGTTCAATTTCTTCTTTTGTTATAGGTCTGATCAAGTATTCTATCTCTGAGTGGGATAGTTAGATAGGTCTTGTGATTCTAGAAATGTGTACATCTCTTCTAGGTTCTCAAATCTGTTGGAATACAGTTTTTCATAATATTCTGTCAGTATCTTTTTTATTTCAGTTGGTTCTATTGTGATAACTCCCTTTTCAATTACAATTCTTGTGATTTGAATCTTCTCGTTCTTTTCTTTTGTTAGATATGCCAATGGTTTATTGGTTTTATTAATTGTTTCGAAGAACCAGCTTTTTGTTTTGTTGATTGTCTCTATGGGTTTTTCTTTTTTTTTTCTCTCTCTCTCTCTTTCATTTATTTCTGCTCTGGTCTTATTATTTCCTTGCTTCTAAGTGCTGTATGATTATTTTCTTGTTCTATTTCTAGTTGTTGGAGTTGATGAGTTAGAATATTGATTTTGTTTCTTTCCTCTTTTTAGATGTATGCATTTATTGCTATAAACTGTCCTCTGAGTACTGCTTTTGCTGTGTCCCATTGGTTTTGGTATGATGTTTCTTCATTCTCATTTGTGTCTAGGAATTTTTTTTATTTTCAGTTTTTTATTTGTTCTATTATCCAGTAGTTTTTGAGCACTGAATTGTTCAACTTCCGTATGCTTGATGTTTTTTTCCTATTATCAATTTTATTGCATTGTGGTCCTAGAAGAAGATGCTTTGCAGTGTTTCAATGGATTTGAATGTATGGAGGTTTGTTTTATGACCTAACATATGGTCTATTCTGGAGAAGGATCCAGTGCACTGGAGAAGGATGTGAATTGTGCTTTGTTGGGTGAAATGCTCTGTATATATCTATGAGGTCAAGTTGGTTGATCGTATTGTTTAGTTCTTCTGTATCTTTGTTGAGTTTTTTTCTAGTTGATCTGTCCCTCTTTGAAAGTGGTGTGTTAAAGTCTCCTACCACTATTGTTGACTTGTCTATTGTCTCTTTTAATTCAGTTAATATTTGCTTCTCTTATTTTGGACCACTTTCAATGGGTGCATAAATATTTATCATTGTAACATCTTCTTTGTCAAATGACCCTTTCAGCATCATATAATGTCCTTCTTTGTCTCTTATGATGTCTTTCACCTTAAGGTCTATTTTATCAGAAATTAATATTGCCACTCCTGCTCTTTTTTGGTTACCATTGGCTTGGCATATTTTTTCCATCTTTTAACTCTTAATTTGTTTTTATCTTTGCATCTAAGGTGGGCCTCTTCTCAGCAGCATATTGATGGGTCTTCTTTTCTTATCCAGTCTGCCACTCTCTTTCTCTTGATTAGTGCATTTAGTCCATTCACATTGAGTGTAATTAGTGATAGGTATGAATTGAATGCTGTCATTGTATTGTGCTTTTTTGTCGTGTTGTTGGTGTTTCCTTGGTCCATATACTTTTCTGTGCTGAGTTCAGTTTGTTGCCTAATGCTTTCTCCCTTTTCTTCTTTATTGTTGGTCTGTGCTTATTAAACCCATATGTTTTCCTTCCTTCTGGATTTGCTTAGAGGGATTATTAATTTTCTCTGTGGTTACCTTGGAGTACCTTCTTGTCTCTACATTTTTAGAACAGTGTGTACTATGAAGATATTGTCCTGTTTTCCTCTCCATTTGGAAGTTTGTACCTAGAAGTTTTATTCCCTCTGATAGATAAGTTGCTGTTGTTGGGTGCTGATTGACTTCCTTGGTTTCCAGTGTACAACGTTTTATGGCCTTATTTTGAGTCTCTATTTCTGATTTGATTTTAGTGTTCATGCCACATATCCTGATTTTGTTGATCTCTGTTGTGGGTTCTCTACTGGAAGGACTTCTTTAAGCATTTCTTGTAGGGTTGGTCTGGTTTTCACAAAATCCCTTAATTTCTGTTTATCTGAGAATGCCTTGATTTCACTCACATATTTGGTGGATAATTTGGCTGGATATAGGATTCTTGCTTGGAAGTTCTTTTCCTTCAGTGATTTATATATGCCGTCCCATTGACTTCTTGCCTGCATGACTTCTGCTGAGTAATTGAAGTTCAGCCTAACTGTTTGATTATTATAAGTAATATTTCTTTTGTCCCGGGAAGCTCTCAAATTTTTTTCTTTATCTTTGGTTTTGGAGAGTTTGATTATAATATGCCTCAGCGCTTTTCTCTTGGGATTTATCTTTTGTGGGGTTCTATGAGCTTCTTGGGCAAATATCTTTCCTTCCTTCATGATATGGGATAGTTTTCTGTTCGCAGGTCTTCCACAATGTTCTTGGTGGTTTTTTTTTGTTTGTTTGTTTTTTGTTTTTTGTTTTTTGTTTTTCACCTCTTCCTGTTCTGGAATTTCAATGAGTCTTTTTATGTATTTATTTATTTATTTTTATATCACCCCATATAATTCTTAGGTTCTCTTCATTTCTTTTAAATCTTTGTTCTGATTTTTCTTCATATAGGCTGGTGTCCAGGGATTTGTCTTCTAGTTGGGATATGCATTCTTCAGCCAGTTCTAACCTACTCTTTTGTGCTTCTACTGTGTTGTGTAATTCTGTAATTTTGGTATTTATCTTCTGGATTTCTAACTGCTGTTTTTGTATGAGTTCTGATTTTGCATTAATCTTGTTATTTTGTCCTTGAATGATTTTCCTGAGTTTTTCCCAGGAGCTGTCTGTGTTCTCCTTGCTTCTGTTTGCAGTTTCCTTAGGCTCTTGTAAAGCTCTATAAACATATCTTCTAAATTTCTTCTTAGATAATTCTATTGTCTCCTCTCCTCTTCCTCCATGTTTAATGAGAACTTTGTTTGTGATTTTGGTTCTAATGCTTTGTTCTGTTTTTTTTTGTTGTTGTTGTTGTTTGATTTGAGGTTGACTGTTGTTTCCTAGATATTTTGAGGTTATCTTTAACTATTGGCTATGTATTGGTTTGTTTTGTCTTGGTTTTATGGTTTAATATTTTGAAAAGGTGGAGCTGATGTATTTTATTTTTTAGTTATTAATTCAGGTATGCTTGTTTCCTCTGCTGTTTTCTTTGTGATGGTGGAATCACTGTTTGGAATGTGGATATGGGTTTCAGTTTGTCGTAAAGAGCATTTGGAATTTGAACCAGGAGGTATTATGGTGGCTGAATGTGGTTTATTCTATTGGATGAGTGAGGTAATTGGTGGAGAATATGATAGTGGAAGAGCAGAAGAAGGATAGCTCCCCATTACTAGGGGTGGTTTCTAGGGCTTTGAGCAGGCTGCTAGTGATGACATTGTACTGTTATTCACAGGCCTGCAGCTCAATTTCATCAAAGACTCCAGTTGTTAGGGGGTTGCCACTTTCTGCCAAGGCTTAGACACATGCAAAAACCCCTCTCCCAAGGCCTCTCAGTGCCAAAAGGCCACCCAAGGCAACTGCTGGTATCCGCAATCTGCTGAGGGAATTACTCTCTGAACCTGCGCACCTGTGGCACAGGTCCAGACCATGATTTAGCACAGGAGTTCCTCTCTGGGTCTGCTGATCCACGGCACCAAAGATCCACCCGGTTTCAGAGGTGCTGGTGTCAGCCCAGTGCCTGGTGGTAACCTGTGGTCCTAATATTACTGATAAAGTCAAGCACGGGCCCCTCAGTGCCACTAAGTCAACCCAAGCCTGATTGGTGATCTGCTGTGGGGTCATCTCCCCAAGCCCACCCTCCTGCAGTACCAATGGACTCTCTGTTCAGGTTTCAGCAGCACTGGATGTGCTCATTTGCACCTAGCTGACCCAAGTTACCAATAAAATCAGGTGCTGAAGGTAGATCTTTGGGGTGATTTCTGGTATGCTGGTGTGGTTGCTGGTGTGCTGATGTGGTGTATCTTCTTCCTTAACCCAGGGAGGTCTCTGATAGCCTTTCTTGGCTGCCTGTCAGCACTCTGCAGGATAAATCTCCTTATCTTATTTTTTCCCCTGTCTCTTTCTCCTTTCTAATTCTACTCCCCTGAGTTTGGTGCACTCTAACTCAATGAGCTGTTTAGAGGACCAGAATCCCTAATTCAAACTGCTGTACCTAGTTTTTCAAGCACTAAGATGCTAAAGGGAATTAGTGTGGTGATTACTGACAAGACTCCTTTTTGAAATCAGGTCTGCTCTGTTCACTTTAGCTACTCTGTGTTCAAGAGCAAGTTTCACAGTCTCTTCTGACATCCATTTTGGCATTTTCTTTCTCTCCTGTATTTTTAATGATATTTTCCTTTCTTCATGGAGGATATCCATGATGTCATCCCATAGCTCCTCTAGTCTTCAGTCATTGGTGTTCAGTGTGTCAAATCTATTCTTGAGATACTCTCTAAATTCAGAGGAGAAATATTCAAGGTTGTACTGTGCCTCTTGTGGACTTGTTTGAATTTTCTTTAGCTTAAAAGTGAACTTACCTATGAGCAACTGTTTGTCTCTTCCACTGTTGGACCCATGCCTTGTTCAGACTGATAATATTGAGCTTCCACTTTTATCTTTCCACAGATGTAGTTGATTTGATTCCTGTGCCCTCCATTCATTGAGGTCCATGTATGTAGTCCTGTTCATGTTGTTGTAAAAATGTGTTTGCAATCAATATGCCATTGGTCTTACAAAATTCTGTCATGGAATCTCTGGCATACTTGAGGAGTTTACAATGTTAAGTGGTTTTCCCTTAATAAAGTTATGAAGTTTATTATCTCTCCTCCCTTCACAGGTCAATTAAATTTCTTTTAAAATCTTTTATTGGTTACTTAAAATTTACAATATACATTTATAACTACAGTAAAAAATCATACCAAACTCACTGCCATCATGTTGATTCTGTTTCATAAATGACCCCATAGGCCTGTGTAGAACTGTCCCATAGATTTCCAAGGCTGTAAATCTTTATGGAAGAAGACTGCCTCATCTTTCTTCTGCAGAACTACTTGTGGGTTTGAGCTGTTGACATTTTGGTTAGCATCTCAATGCTTTAACCACAGCACCAGTAGAGTTTTCATGTGTGAGCTATATACTGCTATTTTAAGGTCTACTTAAAGTAGTTGAAGGTGCTCAGGTGGAGCAGTGGTTAAGGGATTCAACTGTCATCTAAAAAATTGAAAATTAGAATCCACCAGCTGATATGTGGTAGAAAGATGAGGGAATCTGTTTCCATAAAGATTTAGAGCCTGGGAAGCTATATTGGTAGTTCTATTCTATCCCATAGGTTCACTATGAATCTGAATCAACTTGATGGCAGTGAGTCTTTTTTTTTTGGCTCAAAGATAGTGCAAGTACCTTATAACAGAATATTCTCAGTTCTAACTTCCCATCCCTTGTACATGCTATCTTTCATTTTATTCATCTGTATGTTATAATCTTCCAATATATTGTTGATATTATTACTTTGAACAAGATTTTATCTATTAGATCAATTAAAAATGGGAAAAATAAAAACATTGTATTTTATCCCTTCATTTTTATTCTATCAAATGTCTATTGTTGCCTACTTTCTTCATATATTATTCTAATTCCTAATGATGCAGCAATGAATAATTTATATCTCTACCCTGGTGCAGTGTTTGTTCCTTAATAGATGCTTTAAAGGATGTACACCCAGAAGATAAAGTAACTCTTGGAACAGGTCTGTGAACTCCAACCTTACAACCCAGCACTGTTTTCCTATTCTCCGTGCTCAGTTCACATCTGTTGACCAGATCATTTGGGCTGTCAAGCTATTAATACACATTTCTCATGCATCTTTTCCATATTTATATATAATATCAGAGCTTCAAAGAAAATGGAGAGATAAGTTGAAAGCAAGATGGAAGAAGATATAAAGTTTCCTATGATTTTTTCCCAAACTGGCAAATAATACCTTTGGAGATTTGGACTTGAGAGAAATATAATCTCCAAGTAGAAAGATATAAGTAGATATAAGAAACTGTGCATTTCAAACTACTTCCCATGGAGGTAAGAAGTTGGCATGGGCTTTAGGTATCGTGGCTAACAAGGATTAGGTTAGGATGAGTGCTGAGACTCAGCCTGCAGGAGTCTTTGCTTTGATATGGCTTTGACAGCCCCAGCTGAACTAGAGTAGAGTTTAAGGAGCTTTTCACTTCCCCTTCTTGTGCCTTTTTTTGAGAAGTCAGCTTTGCTGAAGACTGGGTCACGATATATCTGTCTGTGTGATTGTGGGAACAGAGAAAGGGAAAAGTCTTCTCAGAAAAATTGCATTATATGAAGCAGTTTTAATAAAGAATCCTCAGCTAAGAGTCAGGAAAACTCTGATTTTTGTTCTGTCTCTGCCACCAAAGGGCCATGTGACTTAGAACACTTTTCTTTCCCTTGCTTTTCAGTTATTTATTGCTGAAAATAGTAGTTTTATTTATTTATTTATTTTAAAGAGTGGATTAGACTTATGAGTCTCAATCCTAGATGCACATTAAAATTACTTGATGCCGAGACTCAACCTCCAAACCAAAAACCAAACCCACTGCCACTGAATTGATTCCAAACCTGTAGGACAGAGTATAACTGTTCCATACCATTTCCAAGGCTGTAAACCTTTATGGAAGCAGGCTACAGAACAGCTGGTGGGTTCAAAATTTTTGGTCAGTAGCTTAATGCTTTAGCCACCTCTAGAGCTTTTGGATTCTATCTAAGATTAATTAAATCTGAATCCCTGGAGGTAATAGGACTCAGCCTCAGAACTGTTGAAGAGTTTCCCAGATACATCCAGGATTGAGAAACACTGGGATAGTCTATCAGTTCTTAAAATTTGGAATTTGTCAGAGTCAATTGAAAAACTTGATAAAAGCTGAGTGCTTAGATCTCTCACCAATTTAAGAACTGCTGTGGGAACAAAGAATTTATATTTTAATGGGTCCCTTCAGGCATTTTTATGGACAAAAAAATCTGGAAATACTTGCCTTAAATAGTCTTTGAAGACATTTTCAGTTTTTGTATTATTATTCTGTAGGCTTCTTAGCTGGGTCAAGGTTACAATGAAGGTAGAGAGCATGAAATACCAGTTGCTAAAATTTTATTCAGCTTCAGAGAAACAATGTTGGCTATAGAGTTTGAAATAGGATGGGGCCAGGAACCAGTGAGAAGTTGGTAGGTGAGTGAATGACTAAGTATATATTCTAAGATCCAGAATAGTATAGTGGTTAAGGGATGAGATTCTGGATTCCAAATGCTTAGTTTAGATGAGTTCCCCATTTAATAGTTCAACTTTGAGTACTTTTTTAATTTCCCCAAGTGTCTTTTTTTTTTTTTTTTTACCATTCACTAAATAATAGCAGAACACTGCATATGAAATAATGTAGGTGAAGCACTTAACACAGTGACAGTGCCTGGCACAGAGTAGGTACACATTAAATGAAACCAGTCATCATCACTGCCACCACGATCATCATTAAATAAATATTCCTACACATAAACCAACATTTTCCTCCTTTGTGTTTTTCTAGATGACCACCATTTAAGAAGTAAACTAAACTCATACCTTCTTCATGAACACTTCCTTGATAAACCTACCTTTCATTCCTCTCTCGTCATCTTTGATCTGCTACAGTACCAATGGCAGCACTGTAAACTTGGGCCTATAATATGGTCTGTTTCATGTTATTCCTGTATCATTCCCATGAATGCACAGGACCTGTCTGCCTAATGGAACAGCATGCTTCTGATAACTCCTTAATTTCCCTTGTTTGGAGAAGAGAAGAAAGAAAATGGAGCAAGAAAACAGCAGATATTATGAGAAATGACCTTTTCCTGCCTAGCATCTAACTATCCTTGGAGAAGGCATTCCTCTTCCAGTCTCTGGGAACCTCAATAGATGGGTATAACTTCATTCCTAGATCTAAGAATGGATGTAACTTGCCACATTTATGTGTGTAGGAATAGACACATGTCCTAAATATACCAGAATAGAATAATCTAAAAGTTATACTGTAAATAATGAGAAAGTGATGTCTGATTTCTGCTGGGGATACATTAAGATAGAATATTGGACTGTTGTTACTTTATTATTGCCAACCACCATGACAAGTCTATCTAATAATTAGGCCAACAAAAAAGAAAGCAAATCTGCTTAGAAATACAGTTTGTAGTAATGTGGCACACCTAGATCTAGTTGTATCTGAAGTCAGTACACTGTTGAATTTTTCAGATATATACAGCAGAAAATCCCCCACTTCCTTTTGTTTTAACTTTAGCCCATTTGAGTTTCTGATAAATATAGGTAGGGACAAATTTCATGCCAAAGTAGGATGTTAGCTCATCATTATGTGATTTTGTCACCACCCTATATATCTCTCCAATAAGGAAAGATAAAAGGCAGTAACATTTGTTATATAACTATGATATGCCATGTTTATACAATAATTTTAGGCACATTATCTGATAGAATTGTTACAATAATTTATGATGTAGATGTCACCATGCCCACTTTACAGAAAAATAAACTAAGACTCAGAAAGTTCAGAAGACTTCTCCTAAGAGGTGATTTCTGGAATGGAAGAGTAAAGGACTCCAAAAATATGCTCCTCCTTATATAGATCCATTGAAATCATTGGCGAAAACTGTCAAAGTTTCTTTTTCATAATTCTGGAAATCAGACAAAACTTTCAACAACCTTAGACATGTTTATTTAAGAAAATGATGGGATCTTCCATTGACTGATGGTCGGCTGATCTTTGACAAAGGGCCAAAATCCATTAAATGAGGAAGACAATGTCTCTTTAATAAATGGTGCTGGAAAAACTGCATATCCATTTGCAGAGAAATGAAACAAGATCTGTACCTCACACCATACACAAAAACTAACTCCGGGTGGATCAAAGACTTAAATACAAAATCTAAAACTATAAAGTTCCTCAAGGAAAATCTAGGGGCAAATTTAGGGTGGCATAGTGCCTAAAGCATTTGACTACTAACCAGAAGGCTGGCATTTCAAACCCACCAGGCACTCCTCAGAAGGAAAATTGAGCAATCTACTTCAGTAGTGATACCACTTTGAAAACCCAAGGAGGGGTTGCTATGAGTTGAAAACAACTTCACAGCAATGAGTTTAGTTTTGTTTAATATATGGCATAAATAGACTATCAAGCATAACCCAAAATGCACAAACAGCAGAAGATAAACTAGATGAATGAGACCATCTGAAAACTAAATTTTTATGTGCTTCTAAAGAATACCCAAAAAGAGTCAAAAGAGAACCTACAGTTTGGGAATGATATATCTGACTAGGGACTTATCTCTAGAATTTATAGGAAACTCCAACACCTCAACAACAAAAAGACAAATAATCCAATTAAAAAATGGGCAGAAGACATGAATAGACATTTTACCAAAGAGGATATTTAGGTGGCCAACAAACATATGAAGAAATGCTTACGATTATTAGCCATTAGAGAGATGCAAATAAAAACAATGACATACCTTCTGGCCCCCTAGTAGCAAAGTTCAACAAGACAGAAAATAACAAATGCTGGCAAGGATGCAGAGAAACTTAGACTCTCATACACTGCTGGTGGGACCATAAACTGATACAACCACTGTGGAAAACACTATAGCGATTCTTTAAAAAGATGGACTTAGAAATACCATTTAATCCAGACATTCTATTACTAGGTACATATCTTAAAGAAGTGAAAGCCAGGATAAGAACAGACATATGTGCACCTGTGTTCATAGCAGCACCCTTTACAATAGCAAAAGATGGAACCAACCTAGGTGCCCATCAACAGAAGAATGGATAACCAAAGTATGGTACATATACACAATGGAATAAAATGCAACCCTAAAGAATAACATAGAATCTACAAAACACTGTATAATGTGGATGAACTTGGAGGACATTGTTGTTGTTAGGTGCAATCGAGTTGTTTCCAACTTATAGCAACCCCATGCACAGCAGAATGAAACACTGCCTGATCCCATGCCAGCTCCATGTTCTCTGCTATACTTGAGCCCATTTTTGCAGCCATCATGTCAATCCATCTCATTGAAGGCCTTCTCCTCTTTCGTCCACCCCTCCACCTTACCAAGCATGACATCCTTCTCCAAGGAATGGTCCCTTCTGACAACATGACCAAAGTAGATGAGACAAAGTGTGGTTATTCTCCCTTCTAAGGAGCATTTCAGCTGAACTGCCTGCACGACAGATCTGTTAGTTCTTTTAGCAGTCCGTGGTACTTTCAGCATTCTTCGCCAGCACCACAACTCAAAAGCACCAACTCTTCTTCAGTCTTCCATATTCATTGTCCAGCTCTCACATGCATACAAGGCCATTGAAAATATCAGGGCTATTGTCAGGTGCACCTTAGTCCTCAAGGAGACATCCTTGCTCCTCAGCACTTGAAACAGTTCCTTCATGGTTGACTTTCCGAATGCTTCACATCATCTAATGTCCTGACTGCTGCTTCCATTGACATGGATTATAGAACCAAGCCATGTGAATTATTTCACAACCTCAATCTTCTCTCCATTGATTGTGATGCTGCTCATTGTTCCAGTTGTAAGGATTTTTGTCTTTTTTATATTGAGAAGTAATCCATACTGCAGACTGTGTTCTTCAATCTTCATCAGTAAGTGCCTCACTTTCAGCAAGCAAATTTGTACCCTCAACATATCTCAGGTTGTTAATGATTCTTCCTCCAATCCTCATGCCACATTTTTCTTCATATAATCTAGTTTCTCAGATTATTTACTCAGCATATAGATTGAATACGTATGGGGAAACAATACAATACTGACACACTCCCTTCTTGATTTTAAACCATGTAGTGTCCCCTTCTTCTGTTTGAATGACAGCCTCGTGGTCAGTGTACAGGTTCCTCATGAGTACAATCAAGTGTTTGGGAATTCTCATTCATCTCACTGTAATCCATAATTTGTCATGATCCACACAATCAAATGCATTTGCATAGTCAATAAAACACAAGTAAACATCTTTCTGGTATTCTTTGCCTTGAGCCAAGATCCATCTGGCAACAGCTATGATATCCCT
>NW_006921697.1:9850038-9855461 GCF_000298275.1 Orycteropus afer afer | reverse complement strand
CTTTAACTTCAAGTTGAACTTGCATATGAGCAGTTGATGGTCTGTTCCACAATCAGCTCCTTGTCTGGTTTTGGCTGAAGATATTGAGTTTTTCCATCACCTCTTGCCACAGATGTACTCAATATGATTCCTGTGTGTTCCATCAGGTGAAGTCCACGTGTACAGCTGCCGTTTGTGTTTTTGAAAAAGGGTGTTTGCAATAAATAAGTTGTTAGTCTTGCATAATTCTACCATGCAAGTTCCAGCATTATTTCTATCACCAAGCCAAATTTTCCAACTACCGGTAATTCTTCTTTGTTTTCAACTTTTGCATTCCAGTCACCAGTGATAACTAACACATCCCAATTTAATGTTTGGTCAATTTCAGACTGCAGAAGTTGATAAAAATCTTCAATTTCCTCATCTTTGGTTTCAGCGGTTAGTTCATAACTTTGAATAATAGTCGTATTAATGGGTCTTCCTTGTAGGCATATGGATATTATCCTATCACAGACAGCATTGTATTTCAGGACAGGTCTTGAATCATCCTTTGTGATGATGAATGCCATGCCATTCCTCTTCAAACTGTCATT
The DNA here is from genome assembly GCF_000298275.1 of Orycteropus afer afer. Classification (NCBI taxonomy): domain Eukaryota; kingdom Metazoa; phylum Chordata; class Mammalia; order Tubulidentata; family Orycteropodidae; genus Orycteropus; species Orycteropus afer. Next base: position 9,854,889 of record NW_006921697.1, on the reverse strand, counting down.
CCTGGTATCATAGATCATACGGTTGTCTGACTCAAAATGGCCAAAACCATCCATTTCAGCTCACTAATGCCTAGGATATCAATTTTTATGCATTCCATTTCATTTTTGACAATTTCCAATTTTCCTAGATTCATGCTTTGTAAATTCCATGTTCTGATGATTAATGAATGTCTGCAGCTGTTTCTCCTCAATTTGAGTGGTGCAACATCAGCAAATGGAGATTTTGAAAGCTTTACCTTATCTGTATGAGGATGGCTGGTTTTACTCTGATGATGCAGCTCTTTCCCAGTTCTATTTTGACTGATTCCTCATCTGTCCCTGTCGCTGGGCCTTTTCCTCTCCTTTCTCCTGCTCTCCCACCCTGGCACTTTGGAGCATGCCTAGGTTCCCTCTTGTCACCTGGATCCCTGCAGCTGACTCTTCATCTGTCCCAGTCCCTGGGCATTTTCTTCTCCTTTCTCCTGCTCTCCTGCCCTGCCACTTTGGGGCATGGCCTGGATTCCCCCTCTTCACCTGGATCCTTGCGGCTGGCATTATGCTGAGTGAAATAAGTCAATCACAGAAGGACAAATATTGTATTAGTCCGTCATTGTAAAAAGTTAAGGAAAGGTTCCTATGTGGAAAGAAATTTTCTTTGTTTGGTTACCAGGGGTGGGAGGTGAGGGGAGGAAACACTGTTAGATAGGTAGAGAAAGTATGAATTTGAGTAAAGAGAAGGGCAATATACCAAAATGAGTGATCAACACGGTGACATTGAGGAAGAGGAAGACATAGAGAGGTGCATGAGGTGATTGTTGTTGTTAGGTGCTGTCGAGTTTTCTCTGACTCATAGCGACCTCATATACAGCAGAATGAAACACTTCCTGGTCCTGCATCAATCCCACAACCCTTGCTATACTTAGGCTCATCATTGCAACTACTGTGTTAATCCATCTCATTGAAGGCCTTCCCCTTTTTCGTTGTCCCTCCACTTTGCCAAGCACGATATCCTTCTTTAGGGAATGGTCCCTTCTTAAAACATGACCAAAGTAGAGGAGATGAAGTTTGGCCATTGTTGCTTCCAAGGAGCATTCCGGCTGCACTTCTTCCAGGATGGATTTGTTAGTTCTTTTAACAGTCCATGGTACTTTCAGCATTCTTCACCAACACAACTCAAAAGCATTGACTCTTCTTTGTTCTTCCTTTTCATTTTCCAGCTCTCATATGAGATGACTGAAATCATCTGAGGTGATTGAAAATACCATGGCATGTGTCAAGCACACCTTAATCTTCAAGGAAACGTCTTTGCTCTTCAGCACTTGAAAGAGGTCCTTTGCAGCAGATTTGCCCAATGCTATACAACATCTGATATCTTGACTGCTGTTTCCATTGGTGTTGATTGTAAAACCAGGTAATATGAAGTCTTTGACAACTTCAATCAGATGAGGTACAGACAACAAGATGAACCTTTTTGCACATACAGTATTGTGTTGTCAGTGAAGGCAAACATGGATATACAGGTGGATAGATGGGTGGACAGGCTGAACTATGAGGTATGTCTGGGGGTAGTGTGCTCAAGACCACGTATAGGGTTGGCAGACAATGTTTCTACAAGTATATTTGTATGTTCTGTAAGAATTCCTATGTATATAGTACAGCTGACAAGTTGCAAGGTTGTAGTCAATTCTTGGCCACAGGCACCTACCCAGGGGGAGAGACTACTTGGAACTGTGGGCTCGGGACCATAGTTACAGGGGACATTAAGTTTAACTGTCATAACATACTACACAAAGTAGGAGCTCTCGTAGTGTAGTGCCTAAGGCACTTGACTGCTAACCAGAAGGCTGGCAGTTCAAACCCACCAGCCATTCCTCAGAAGGAAGGTTGGGCAATCTACTTATATAGTGATAACGCCTCGGAAACCCAAGGAGGGGTCACTATGAGTCAGATACGACTCAACGGCAAATAACAACAACAACAACTACACAAAGCATTGTTCCACATACTACTTTGGCAAGTAGTGACTGGTATCTTAAAAGCTTGCTAGTGGCCGTCTAGATGCAATGATGAGTCTCTCCTACTCCAGAGCAAAGAATGAAAAAAAAAAAAAAAAATTCATGGAAATTAATCCAAATGACTGGTACACCATACAATTCTCAGCCTCTACAACTATGAGATCAGAATTAGATGGCACCCACTTACCACTGTCAACAACTCAGAGGAGAATCTATGTAGGAGATCCTGGATAAAGTGAGAGAACAATGTGGAACAAAACTCAAAATCATTAAAAAAAAAAACAGGTTTGCTGGTCTGATAGAGCCTGGTGGATGGAACCACTGAGACTATGGCCCCTAGCTGCCCTTCAGGTCTGGAATTAAACACACTCCTATGGCTTCCAGACAAACAAAAGACAGACATATGACTGAATGTTTACATTAGGTAGATACACAATCATGGGAGTATAGAAGGCCTGTGTATGCCCAGGGAGACAGCTCAGGGGGCAGGAATGTATGGAGGGAAAGACAGGGAAGAGGTAACTATGGGGAGGAGATGGGAGGGAAGCTGTTGCATTGTGGTAAATTGTAGTCAATGTCATGAGACAAAGTGTATGTGAGCTGCTGTAAGAAAAGTGAATTTGCTCTGTAAACTTTAACCCAAATCACAATAAAACAAAAAAAAAAAAAGAAAGAAAATGACAGGATCTTAATAAGAACAAGCACTGTGGTATTTTGCTTACTATGATCCTATTCCCTTATCCTTGACTCCACAGCAATCTTAATAACCAACAACCTTGGAACTGACTATGAAATGAATTCTATGCCACTAGACAGAAACAATAACATTATCAGTGGTTGCTAGGCTTTGGGGAGGGGGTGATGGATGGAAAGATGAAGGAAAGGAGATTTTTAGGAAAGTGAAACTACTCTCTATGATAATATAATAGTGAATATATAACATTATGTGTCTGTCAAATCCATAAAACTGTACAGCACAAAAAGTGAATTTTAATATAAACTATGCACTTTAGTTAATAATTATCAATATTGGTTTACTAATTGTAACAAAAAAAGGAGTTCTGGTGACACAGTGATTAAGCACTCAGATGCTAACTTAAAGATTAGTGGCTTGAACACATCCCACCATTCTGTGGGAGCAGATATCTGCTCCTGTAAAGGTTACAACCTAGGGAACCTATGGGGTCATTCTACTCTGTTCTATAGGATCACTATGAGTTAGAATTGACTTAAAGGCACATAACCACAACAACAATTTTAACACATGCACCACACTAATGCCATAAGTTAGTTATAGGGAGAACTCTGTGTGGGTGTGAGGGTGTAATACAGGAACTCTTTGTACTACTGCTCAATTTTGCCAAAAATGGTCTATTTGAAAAAAGGAAGTACAGGGAGAATTCTCCTTAGAAGTGAGAATGACCAGACTTCATCTCTCATACTTTGGTCATGTTGTCAGAGGGACCAATCCCTGGAGAACGATATCATGCTTGGTAAGGTAAAGGGTCAGAAAGAAAGAACACCCTCAATAAGATGGACTGGGCACAGTAGCTATAACGATAGGCTCAAGCATAGCAATGATTATGAGGATCATGTGAAACTGAGTCCTTCTACTGTACATAGGGTCCCCATGAATTGGAACTGACTCAACAGCACCTAACAAAAACATGTAAAATAAAAATGATGGGATGGAAGGGAAGTGGCTGAAGGAAGTATGGGCAGAGGAGACTAAGTAAGGAGTGGCAACAGATGCATATGTGTCAGAGATGATAAGTCAATTTTTTAAGGAAATTAAATTGATAATAGAGAAAAAAAATCAGTAATCACTACATCTGAGCATTATCATCCATTGTCTACCTCTTGTCATGTTCAAATCAGAAAGTATGCCCTTGACAATTGAGACACAGTCCTAGTAAGTCCTTAAAGGTACTAGTTCTTATATGCATAAGGAGATGATAGTTTTAAGATTTTATTTTCATTTAAATTAAAAGAAGACTAAATAAGTTGACTAATAAGTAGTGACACTTATGTACACGTTTCAGTGCTAAGATTTTCAGAGCATGTATAAGATATAGAAGGTACCACCTCTGCCCTCATGGAACTTATGGTATGGTAGAAAAGGTAAGACAACCACATATAAATCCATTAGATGTGATATAAACTAGAGTTTCTCAAAATTTAATGTGCATACAAACTATCTGGAGAGCTTGTTAAATAGAAATTCTGTTTCAGTAGGTCTGGTGTGGGGCTGAGATATTGTACTTCCAGCAAGTCCCAGGAGATGTCTTTGATTGTTGGTTTTTCAAACATACTTTGAGAAGCTAGTCTCTTCTACATCACACAGAACATAACAGTTGTCTCCATATAGCTTTTTCTATCATTGTCTGTCTTGAGAAGAATTAATGTCCTCAACAGTAGAGTTAGTCAAGAAAAGTCCAAACAAATGTCTTATTGTGTTTAGCAGACAGAGGATTTGTGCACCTGGAAGACACTCAGCCCAAGTGTTCTTTATGAGTCCCTCTAGGTCTGATGCTCTGTAATAGTTTCAAGTACTAATGGACTTGGTGTGGGGAGCAGAGCATGAAAAGTAAAAAGACAGTAAAATGTTTGCTGGACTCTGAATACTGGATAGAGAAATCTGAAAAACAAACAAACAAACAAACAAGTTACTTGTGTATCTTCCAAAATGTTTCCCAGGGAGACTGTTTAGAGTACTTTACCAAGCAATATATTTCAACCATTAAAATGATGCTTTGGACAAACATGAAGTAGCATGGGAAAATATTCATAATATATTATTTGAAAATTACTGCTTAGAAAACACATATTTACTTCATCACACACACACACACACACA
>NW_006921697.1:9842102-9849655 GCF_000298275.1 Orycteropus afer afer | reverse complement strand
ATCCTTCTCCAGGGAATGGTCACTTCTGACAATGTGACCAAAGTAGGTGAGCCAAAGTCTGGCCATTCTCACCTACAAGGAGGATTCTGGCTGCACTTCCTCTAGGACAGACTTGTTAGTTCTTCTTGCAGTCCACGGTACTCTCAGCATTCTTTGCCAACACCGCAGCTCAAAGACATCTATTTTTCTTTGGTCTTCCTTATTCATTGTCCAGCTCTCACATGAATATGAGGTGATTGAAAATAACATGGCTTTTGTCAGGCATACCTTAGTCCTCAAGGAGACATCTTTGCTCTTCAGCACTTGAAAGAGGTCTTTTGCAGCCAATTTGCCCAGTGCTATACATCATCTGATGTCCTGACTGCTGCTTCCACTGGCATCGATTATAGAGCTAAGCATTGTGAAGTCTTTGACAAATAACTTCTATCTTCTCTCCATTTACCATGATGCTACTTATAGGTCCAATTGTGAGGATTTTTGTATATGAAGATGAATGTGGCATCAGGATTGGAGGAAGAATCATTAACAACCTGCAATATGCTGATGGTGCAACTTTGCTTGCTGAAAGTGAGGATTACTTGAAGCACTTACTGATGAAGACTGAAGAATACACTCTGCAGTATGGATTACATCTCCATAGTGCTACCGCCTCAGAAACCCAAGGAAGGGTCACTATGAGTCAGATCTGACTTGATGGCAGTGGGTTTGGTTTGCATACGTGTGCATACATGTGTGTGTGTGTACATATATATAGAGAGAGAGAGTGAGAGAGAGAGAGATACCAGTCACTGAGCTGGGCTTAAAAAAGTGTCTCCTGGTGCCTTGAGCAGGGAATTTAAAAAACATTCTTTTAATTCCATCATTTTTATACTTTATATTCCTTTAATGAATTTGGGTTGTCCAGAACTGATCTGTGGTTCTGCCAATCTGCTGAATGACTTGACATTTGTAACTATGCTACCCATTCTGTGACCTTCTCAGGGGAAGAAGCAACAGACCTCCCCTTACTGTCACTTACATACTGCCTCTCCAAAGAGGATGGGGGGGTGGACAGCTGTGGCCTTGTAAAGGGAAAGGAGAACCCTGTGCTTTTCACTGGTAGTAGTCAGTAGAATTTCTTTTTGCTTGCTACTTGAGGGTTGGGAAAGGGGGGTAAAGAGGTATCCTGAATATTTCCTTCTGAAAAACTTGTCTCTGATTGGAGAGGGAGCATCCAGAAAGTAGCATGGAAATGACAAGCTGGCACTGAATTCTGAGAGAAGGAACACATAGTTCCCAGAGTTGGCATCAAGCATTTAATTATTCATTTTTTCAAACAAAATATTTCAGCATTACTGGTATGAATATGGAACAGTCAGATATCCAAATCAAGAAGCAGTGTTAAATGAAAGGAAGGCATGCAATGAAGCAGTATGATAATTGTGGTAGTTCAGTTTGTGTGTCAACATGGCTGGAACTGGGTGAGTGACTGGGCAGCTGGTGGTAGTTATTCCCCATGATGAGACTGGCAACCGACTCCATGGTGGGATCTACCAAAAGCAACTGAGTAGCTGCTTTGGGTATGTGGTTTGTTTCCTGTATATAAGAAGCAGATTTGGGAATGGTGTCCAGCCTGTGGCATACTTGGACACTGCATGTAACCGTGTCTTGTTCAGCAGCCTGTCATGCTCTGCCGACCTTGGGACTTACAATAGACTTAAATTAATGGCTTGCCATGTGGTTGGGTAACATCAGGACTGTGCCATTTTATTTGTCGACCTTGGGCTTGTTATCCTCAGCAGCCAGTAGCTGCCTGAGTGAAGAGTAACCTCTAGTTGCAGTTGGTCAGGAGCAAAAGGCAAAGCTGAAGCCCAAGGTCGAGGGGCTTTCACCCAGCCCCTAGAGCCTGGCACTTTGAACTTGGACTTTTAGCCTCTAGATTGTGAGAGAACAAACTCCTGTTTGTTAAGGCCATATATTCTTGTTAGAGTTGTACTAGGTAACCAGAATATAATTTGGTACCAAGAGAGTGGGGTGCTGCTCTGACAGATACCTAAAGTATGGAAACAGGAGTGGAGTGCATCCTTGACCCAAGACCCTGGCAGAAAAACCCTAGCATACAGCGTGAGAGATGGCAGAAGCAGAGCCAAGACACTGACAGAGATACTGGCAGAGAGACCAGCATGAAATATGGCAGTAGCAGAGCCCAGAGATTGGCATTAAACAGCAACAGGCTTACCAACCCAAGGAGGAGAAAGCCAGGTGTCATTGCGTAGGTGGCTTCCTGGCAGAGTAGGTTGCCTTTGGGCATTAATTGGTGAAGAGACTGGCATAAAATGGAGTAGCGTGTTGGGTGGCCCATGGAGCAAGAAAGCTACATGTCCTTTGGGCAGGAAGATTTCTGGTAGAGTGGGTTGCCCTTGGGCATTCATCAGCAGAAGCGGAGAAATCAAGGAAACGGAAGCAGAGTTGCCTCAGCCTTGAAGGTAGAACCATGGTGTTTGGGGGTGGCATGACCACATTCCCCTAGGTTTCAAAAAGCCAGGCCTTCACCAACTTGGTTCTGGAATGTGGGGCTGCTCATTTATGTGAGCCAGTTCATGGAGCCATAGCCACAGCCCAAGAGTGAGGAGTGGGGCTGCCATGCCCAAGAGGGAGAGGAATGGGGCCCTCCAGGCCAAGGGGGTGAGGTTGTCACTTAGAGGAACTAGGGGACTGGAGCCCCGCAGTGTGAGAGATCTGTACAGATGCTGCCCAATGAAGATCTGTACAGATGCCAAGTTGACAAAGGGTGGAATTGTGGTAGTTCCACAATGTTGAGGGGCTTTCATCCAGCCCCTAGAGCCTGGCACTTTGAACTAGGACTTAAAGCCTGCAAATTGTAAGAATAAACTCCTGTTTGTTAAGGCCATCCCATTGGTAGTATATTTCTTGTCAGAGTGGCACTAGATAACCAGAACAGAGGCATTAAGCATAATGCCTTCAAGAAGCAAATGTTCAGTACCAATACCAATTGCCAAGGAGTTGATTCTGATTCATGATGATCCCAGGTGTGTCAGAGTAGAATTCTGGCACATAGGGTTTTCAATCATTGAATTTTGGGGAGTAGATCATGAGGCTTTTCTTCTGAATATCTCTGGGTAGACTGAAACCTCTAACTTTTTGGTTAGCTGCTGAGTACTTTAACCATTTTGTACCACCCAAAGAAATCTAAATATTGGCCATTCTCTTTCTCTTTCTCTTCTTCCTCCTACTCCTCCTTATTGTGGCATCGCTGTTTTATTGTCAACACATGTTTTAAGTATGTACTCCAATTTCTGTGAAGACATCATTAAGATTATAGATCTTTCTGGCATAACCTTTCACTAATTTTCTTCCATTCTGTTCTCTCTTCTAGTAGACTTTCACCACTTAAACTTATTCTGTTCCACTACACCAAATCAAACCAAACTCACTGCCATCAAGTTGGATCCAACTCATTGCCACCCCTCCTTAGATTTCCAAGGCAGTATCCTATGGAAATAGATTACCCAACCTTCCTTCCAAGGAGTGGCTGGTGAGTTTGAACCACTAGCTTTCTGGTTAGCAGTCACATGCCTTAGACACTATGCCACCAGAGCTCCCTCTGGATTTATTTGTTTTGGTCCTCTCAGAATTATTGGTGCCTGGCTAAACCTTTTGAGACTCAAAATCTAGTCATCCTTTAAGACCATATCAAATGTACTTTCTCCATTAAAACTTCATCTAGGAAATCTGATCATATATTTATTTTCCAAGGACATTAGAATTCAATGAGAAATATATATAAAGTGAGAAGGTGTAGTCATCTTTCCTGGAAGCCCCTAACTAAATGGCTATCACTGAGGACAAGGGATCCTTTAGAAGTAGCTCTGGAAGTAGAAATTTTATCAAAATCCTGGGTTTCAAAGTTGGGAACAACTTTATAATTAATCCAAAGTCACCCCTTATTGTATAGATGAAGAAAATGGGAAACACATTTGCCTCTCTGGGCCCCAGAGTCCCCACAGTAAGTAGCTCTAGGCCCCAGGATCCTGCTTTGACCCTACACTACTGTCTGCTTGCCTAGTAATGCTCTGACAAGAATATAGCACAAATGGCATAGCCTTAACAAACAGGAGTTTATTCTCTCACAATCTGGAGACTAAAAGTCCTAGTTCAAAGTGCCAGGCTCTAGGGGCTGGGTGAAAGCCCCTTGACCTTGGGCTTCAGCTCTGCCTCCTGCTCCTGGCCCATTGGAGCTAGAGGCATTTCTTCACTCAGACAGCTGCTGGCTGTTGAGGCCAAGAAGCCCAAGGTTGACAAGTAAAAAGGCACAGTCCCATTGTTTCCCAACAATACAGCACAGGCCATTAATTTAAGTCCATTGTAAATCCCAAGGTTGGCAGAGCATAGCAGGGTGCTGAGCAGTGACATGGCTACGTGCAGGACCCAAATGTGTCATAGGCTAGAGACCATTCTCAAAACTTCTGCTTATATACAAGAAGCAGACCACATACCCAAAGGCAGCTATTCATCTGCTCACAGTAGATTCCACTATGGAGTTGATTACCAGTCTCATCATGGGGAATAACTACCACCAGCTGCCCAGCCACTCAACCAAGTTTAGCCAAGTTGACACACAAACATAACCACCACCGCCTCCAATAGATTAGCTCCTTTAATCTCGAGCTCACAAAATTTTGATAGGTTAATATTATTATTGATCCCACTTTACAGGTGAAGAAATTGAAGTCTTGAATACTAGTATGTGAGTTGTTCAGTTTAACATGACATATTGATGGCAGACCAGACTCAACACCATGAGGTCTGACTCAGAAATGTGTATACTTTGCCACTCACCTGTACTGTACAAATGGCAGAATCAGGAAGGATTTCATGGAGGAGGTGCCATTTGAGATGGTTTTAAAGGAGGATAGGATTTTGTCAGAGGAAAATGGGCTAGAACTACAGGTGGCACAAAGTCATTGGCTACTGAAGGAGAGACAAAATGCATGGAAGCATGGAAATTGCAGGAGAAAATCTAGTTGCCTTTATACAAGCAGTGAACAAGAAACAGGGGACAAAGGCTAATGGATAATTGTTGTTGTTGTTGTTGTTGTTGTTGTTGTTACGTGCCGAGTCAGACCTGACTCATAGTGACCCCTCCTTGAGTTTCCGAGGCAGTATCACTACGGCAGTAGATTGCCCCATCTTCCTTCTGAGGAGTGGCTGGTGGATTTGAACCGCCAGCCTTCTGGTTAGCAGTCAAGTGCCTTAGGCACTATGCTACCAGAGCTCCCAACAGATAATTAAAAAATTGATAATATGCCATCTTGAATGTCAGGCTAAAATGTTTGAAATTTTTCTCTTAGCACTGAGAGGTGATTGAAAGTTTATGAAGAAAGCCACAGCATGTTTTGAGCTATGTTTGGTGAGAGTTCCAACTCCAATATTGCAACTGCTGACCATGCTTTACTTGTGCTTCCAGCTCCAGTAGTACATATGGATAATGCCAGCAACCTCTATGTGAGAAATCCAAACTCTGGTAATATTCTCCAGTTTGACTGGACACCTGAGGTTTCTCCCTCCAATTGCTGTTAAGAGCAGGTTGCATAAAAGTTTGCTGCTTCTGTCTAGAATCATTAATTAATTCTTAAATTCATTCACCTGTTAATTCTTTGACTTGTTCATTTATATCATTATCTATTCACCAGCATTTATTGGGCAACTACTTTATGCCCGGTGCTGTGCTGCATACTGAGAATTCAAAGCTGAATGAAACATAGCCCCTATTCACTGGTACATCATTGTGTCATGGCAGAGATAGATATGCCAGCTAAAAATCATAACATAATGTGATATGTGCAATTAGAGAAGTATGTAAAAAAAAAAAAAAATAGGTGGAACCAGTAAACTTGCTTCAGTTATATCAAGTGATAAATGACTGAGCAGTTTCTAAAATAGCAGGGAGAGTAAACCAGGAAGGGGTGTATTCAGAACACTTGGGTTAGGACTTAAACAATCTGATGGCAATAAACAGAGGGATAAGGAGACAGAAACTTATCCCAAGGAAAACAATTTACATATATTTAAGACATAGAGTCTAGAGTTCCAGTAAGATGGTGGAATAGGCAGAAAGACTGCATAGACCCTCTTCAACAAAGAAAAGGGGAACCAAAATAACACAGAAACAGAAGATAATCCTGGACCCCTGAGCCTTGAAGGGAAGGATATAAAAGTGGACTAAACTCCAACTAGCAGAAGAAATTGCGTGAAAACACCAAAAAAGGAGACATGTGGAGCTGTGGTCTGGCAGGAATCCTGACAGCACAGACAGCTTAGATAATGCCAAGTGGTGGTAGGACCTAAGAATGAACCTAAAAATTGGCCTTGCTAGCCAGGGACTATACGGAGGACTGCTCTGGTGGCTGGGGGATAAAAAGGGAAGCAGCGAAGTAGAAGGTGGGCTGAGCTACAGATTTTTCTCTGTCCAGGGGGCACAGCAATTTTGAATGTTTACAAATGGCTTGACTATTTTGGATATTTAAAGTGACAGTGTTCTCCTAGATTCCAGGGATTTAAGAACAGCCCCCACTTGCAAGGAACTCCGTGGATATTCTGGACCCAGACAACTGGAAAGGTGCAAAATTCCCCTTGTTACTCTTATGCCCCATACTCTCTTGGGGAATGGAGGTGTGGCCATCTCACTCCCACCCATTTTCTGGGCCAGCAGGAATTCCATCCCAGTCTCTGTGCTCAGATGGAGCCTGGGCTTCTTGCCCCACTCTGACGTGATTTATTTTTCCTTTTTCTATTTTTTAGTTTGTTTGTTTTTGTCTGTTTTTAAACTACTACTATTATTATTACTTCTGTCCTTTTTACTATTATTCTTTAGTCTTATCCTCCCAGATTCTAGTTTTCAGCCTTTTTTTTTTCCTTTTCCCTGTTCCTGGTTGCAATTTTTTTGTTGTTGTTGTTCTTTCCCATGGTTAACAACATTCTTTTTTTTTTTTTCTTTTTGTGTTTTTCCCATTTTGTTCTTCATTATTCTCCTTCTCTAAGTTTTTTTCTCTTATTGTCCTATCCCCAGATATTGCAGGTTTTCTTGATTTTTCTTCTTCTTCCTTTTCCCTTTTTCCTTTTTTTGTTTACTGTTCCTGTGTGATTGCACAGTGTATTTTTGTCCATGTGTTTTTACTTTTTTATGGTAATTCAACCGTTAATTTTGTTTACCAGAGTGGAAGACAGCAAGTGTCCCCATGTGACATAACTACACCCACAACTCTTTTAGTGTCACTTACTGAGTGAGAGCCACCATATCTTTCTCCACCAAAGGGCCAATGATAAACTACGACCAAAAAGAACCTGGCTTACCCTTAGCTGCTCTTCACAAACAGTTAACAGCGACCTAAATACAATAATGCCATGATGTCTCAGAGAAAACAGACTATCACGGTCCACACAAAGAAGCAAGATAAAGTGGTAGAAACAAGGGAGCAGTATACAGACCCAGAACACATCCCTGAGGAAGAAGCAGCATTGGAACTCTCTGATAAGGAATTCAAAAGAATTAT
>NW_006921697.1:9840341-9842002 GCF_000298275.1 Orycteropus afer afer | reverse complement strand
AGACCCAGAACACATCCCTGAGGAAGAAGCAGCATTGGAACTCTCTGATAAGGAATTCAAAAGAATTATGTTCAGGTATCTTCAAAGGATTGAGAGACAGACCAAGGAAAACATAGACAAAACCCTAGAAGAATTTTGGAAGAAAATACAAGAACAAAATGACAAAATAAATGAAAAAATTAGAAATGATTCTAAATATACAGATAGAAAACCAGAAGATTAATACTAAATTGTAAGAAATAGATAACACATTGGAAGGGCAAAGGAGTAGAATTCATGCAATGGAAGACAGAATTAATGAGTTGAAAAAAATACCTAAATACTTCTTTGGAAAGGGATCAATCAGAAAAAAGATCAAAATGAAGAAAAACTAAGGTTCATGTGGGATAGCATCAAAAGGAATAATATACATGTAATTGGAATTCTAGAACAGAAAGAGACAAATAAAACCACAGAGAAAATTGTCCAAGATTTGTTGGAAGAGAACTTCCGTGATGTGATGAAAGATGAGAATACATCCATCCAGGAAGTCCATCGAACCCCAAACAGGATAGACACCCAAAAGAAAATCACCAAGACATATCGTCATCAAACTCATCAAAACCAAACACAAAAATAATTGTGAAAGCAGCATAGGAAAAGCAAAAATTACTTATAAAGGACAACCAGTAAGAATAAGTTCTGTTTTCTGAGCAGAAACCATGCAAGTGAGAAGGCAATGGCATGGTATATATAAATCCCTGAAAGAAAAATTTTCAACAAAGAATTATATGCCTGGCAAAATTGTCCTTCAAATATGATGGTGAAATTAGGACATTTCCAGATAAACAGAAGCTAAGGCAATTTGTTAAAACTAGGCCAACCTTCCAAGAGATACAAAAGGGAGTCCTTTGAACAGAGAACCAAAAATAGCAAATAACAACTGACCATTAATACACAAGATGACATAACCCAGAAACTGTTACAAAACATAGAAAATGATGGAATCCTCCCTAACTCCCTTTATGGAGCAAGCATTACCTTGATACTAAAACCAGGCAAATACATCACTCAAGGGAAATACAGACCAATATTTCTCATGAATATAGAAGCATAAATCTTCAACAAAATCCTAGCCAACAGACTCCAACAACATATCAAGAACATTATTCATTATGACCAAGTGGGGTACATATCAGGTATGCAAGGATGGTACAACATCAGTAAAAACAATCAACATCATCCACCACATAAATAAAACAAACAAGAATCACATGATCATATCAATTGTTGCAGAAAAGGCATTTGATAAATCCAACACCCATTCCTGATAAAAACTCACAGCAAAATAGGAATAGAAGGGATATTCCTCAACATAATAAAGGGTATTTATGCAAAACCAACAGCCAACATTATTCTCAAAGGAGAGAGACTAAAACCATTCCTTTTGAGAATAGGAACCAGACAATGATGCCCACTATCACCACTTCTATTCAACATTGTACTAGAAGTCCTAGCCAGGACCATAAGGCAAGAAAGGGAAATAAAAGGCATCCAAATTGGGAAGGAAGAAGTCAAACTGTCCCAATTTGCTGATGATATGATCCTATACCTAGAAAACCCAAGAGACTCAGTCAAAAATCTACTGGAACTAATTGAGAGATTTAGCATCATGGCAGGAT
>NW_006921697.1:9825572-9826132 GCF_000298275.1 Orycteropus afer afer | reverse complement strand
GATATAGCACTAAGAAAAAAAAAAGCAGAGGAGAATAATAAATGAAAAAAAAATGGGAAAAATGCAAAAAGAAAATCAAGGAGCAGGGTTAATGACAAGAAAAAAGGGGGAAAAGAAAATTAACTTAAATTAAAAAAATAAATAAAAATTTCAGCCAGGCACAGGGAAAAGAAAAAATGCTGAAAACTAGGACCTGGGAGGGGAAGATTAAGAAGAATAATAAAAAGGACAAAAGTGTTAATAATATTAGTTGTTTCAAAAACAGACAAATACAAGCAAGCTAATCACCAGAAAAAAAGAAAGTGAAAATGAAAAAAAATAAAAATAGAAAAAAAAAATAGGTGGAGGACAGGGCAGGGCACCCAGGCCCTGTCTGAGCACCCAGACTGTGATGGAGTTCCTGTGGGCCCAGAAAGTAGGTGGGAGTGGAGGATGGCTGCACCTCCGTTCACCAAGAGTAACAAGAGCAATGTCGTACCTTGTCAGTCTTGCAGGTCCCGATTGCTGAGTGTCCTTGGGGTTTTTGGGAAGCAGAATGTGTTCTTAAGCCCCAGGAATCT
>NW_006921697.1:9809671-9825411 GCF_000298275.1 Orycteropus afer afer | reverse complement strand
GCTCAGGATTGCTGCCAGACCACAGCTCTGTCTGTCTCCTTTTTTGGTATTTTCATGCAAATTCTTCTGCTAGTTGGAGTTTAGTCCACTTCTATATCCTTCCCTTCAAGGCTCAGGGGTCCAGGATTATCTTCTGTGTCTATGTTAATTGGTTTCCCTTTTCTTTTTTGAAGAGGGTCTGTGCAATCTTTCTTCCTAGTCCACCATCTTCCAGGATCTTGCACTCCTGCTCTCTTACAGTTGCCATTTGCTTGATATATCTTTTTCCAACCTTTGATTTTTAATCTATTTTTGTCTTTATCTCTAAGGTGTGTCTCTTGTAGGCAGCATATTGATGGGTTGTGTTTTCTTATCCAATCTGCAACTCTCCATCTCTTGAGTGGTGCATTTAATCCATTATTATTTAAGTAATAAGTTTTTAAGAGTGTTTATATATGGTTAGATAATGTGTTAATGAGGCTTAATGCTGAGCACAAATAGATGTTGCTCAGCCATTATGATGCTTATAGTGTATTGTGGAGACTGACATCCCTTAAGTAATCACATTAAAGTATAATGCACACTGTGGTGTAATGAGAAGACAGGAATGCAGCAATTGGTGTGATTTCCAAGACTATCTGTCATTCACTATGCCAGGAGCAGAAATTTGGGGAGTGACTACTAAAAAAGGGGTCGAATCAGAGAGTATAACAGAGGCCAGATCATGAAGGACTTTTTATACCAGGTATAATAGTGTTGACTCTCCTGAAGGCATGGGGAATCACAAAAGGGTTTAAGCAAGGAAGAGGTATAGTGAGATGCATGTATTTTAATATACTTCATAACAATTTAAAGAACTGGTTAAGGTAAATAAGAAGCAGACATGTTAATTAGAAATCTCTTCCAGAAATACTGCTGGGAGATGCTGGGACCCTAATGCTGTGTCTACAGGGAGAGAAGGTTAGAGAAGAACTAGAAATATAAAGGGGGTTGAGGTTATGAGACTTTCTAGCTATATGAATGGAGGACAGTATTTCTCAGAGTGTGATTGGGAAAGCACATGCATTAAAAGCCACACCCTAGAGCAGAAACCAGGAGCTCTGGTAGTATAGTGCCTAAGACACTTCACTGCTAACCAGAAGGCTGGCGGTTCAAACCCACCAGCCACTCCTCAGAAGGAAGATGGGGCAATCTACTTCTGTAGTGATACTGCCTCGGAAACCCAAGGAGGGGTCGCTATGAGTTGGGTCCGACTCCACAGCACATAACAACAACAACAAAAGAGCAGAACCCAGAAATCTGCATATTAGGCGATCTCACCCTGCCCCTGGCAACTGAAACTGAGGAACACAGGGTTTGATATTCACTGCTTTAATGGATGAGAGAAACAAGCCTGGTTTGACCTGTAGTTTCTGACTTAGAAGTCACAGGATAGTAGTGCAATTTATCCTCAAATTTGAATGTGCTTGAGAATCCTTTGGGACATTTATTGAAGTGCAGATTTGAAACCTGTGCTCCCAGTAATTCTGTTCTTCTGTGGCTTCAAGGTGGCTTACGGCAAACTCTATTGAAAATGTTATCCCAGATGACTCCAAATCAAGAGGAATCTTTTGAAGAAAAATCACTCCGATCCCACTGACCTAGCCCAGCTCACCATTTTTTTTGCCTCTCCCTACTTCCAGCCACTTAGAGTTCCTTGCTAATGCAAATACTACAAGATGAGACCAAAATGTAAGATAAGAGTCTTTCCCTCCTGGATTCTGAACACCTCCAGGACAGCAGGGACCTGCCTTTCTCATCCCATCTTAATCACAATCCTCTGTATATAATAGGCTTTTGACACATTTGTTATACAAAATTCCAACAAGGAAAGCAAGCCCCAAGTGAGAAGAAAAAAATATATAAACAGTACACTTCGATGAGTAGCATTAGAAGGGGCTTTAGACAATGCCATTTGTGAATGTGCTATTTCCTCTATAAACAGCTGTGTTCAATTTTTTCCTCTTTTTCCCCAAGCAAAATAAAATTGTTGTTGTTATACGAGTCCAGTCAGACCCGACACATAGCGACCCCTCCTTGGGTTTCCCATGTGGTATCACTACGGAAAGAGATTGCCCAACCTTCCTTCCCACTGACAGCAAGTACCACTATGGTGGTAGGTTATGCTGATAGTATCTTTTTGGAGTCTTCAAAATTGTCATTGTAATTATTCATATGAAATGCCTACTTGACATGAGGTACTATACACATTTAAATTTATACAACAATATGGCAAGACTTTAAAGTAGATATTATGGCTCTCTGTCAGTTATAAAACCCTGATTTGCTATTGTATTTCACTGAAATGAACGTAAATATTTAAACAGCCTTCATTGGAAGTTACATGTATCTTTTGCTTTTATCCCATCCTGCCCCAAATATTCCATAATCACACGCATAACTTACTTGATGAATAAATTAAAAGATGCTTATGGTGTGATACATCTCTTCCATTTCCTTTTTCTGTTGTTTCTGGAAACGGTGGAAATCTGTTGTTCATTAACTAAAGGTCAAATAGCTGTCAGCCTCTCTTACTGAATCCTTCTGCCAGCTCAGTGTGTGAGAGGGGCAGAACATCCAGGATGGATGAGGACTGCTGAAAATAGTCTTGAGTGAGTGATGTGTGGCTACCCCTCTGCAAATGCATCGAATCTGATGTGACTCACTAATTCCTCAGACAGTCATGTGGGGTCACAGTCTGCCCTTTAGGGTTCACAGGAAATCAAAGATGGGTAGGCTCAATAGTCTAGGCTAAAGGCTTTGCATTTTATCACAAAAATAGCAACAAAGTAATGTTAGCCTAGAAGCTAGAAACCCCCACACATGAAAATGCAAGTTCCTCAGTTCCATTTCTATCTCTATGATCTTGATAGACCAGTCTCAACTATTGTATTGTTGTTGTTGTTGTGTGCCATCGAGTTGGACCTGACTCATAGCAACCCCTCCTTGGGTTTCTGAGGCAGTATCACTATGGAATTAGATTGACCCATCTTTCTTCCAAGGAGTGGCTGGTAGGTTTGAACCACCAGGCTTCTGGTTAGCAGTCAAGTGCCTTAGGCACTATGCTACCTTGGGTATTTCAAGTTAATCTTCTCTCAGAGATCAAAGGGGGTGGTTCTATCATCTCTCTTTCTCTCTCTCTCTCTCTATCTCTCCATCTATCTATCTGTCTAAAGGAGCTCTGGTGGCACAGTGCCTAAGGCATTTGGCTGCTCACCAGAAGGTTGGCAGTTCAAATCCACCATGTACTCCATGGAAGAAGGACAAGGTGATCTACTTCTGTAAAGATTTACCACCTTGGAAAACTAATGGGGGTTGCTATGAGTCAGAATCAACTCTATAGCAGTAGGTTTGGTTTGGTATTTTCTCTCTCTATCTAATCTATCATCTATCTATAAATAAC
Organism: Orycteropus afer afer; assembly: GCF_000298275.1. Lineage (NCBI taxonomy): Eukaryota > Metazoa > Chordata > Mammalia > Tubulidentata > Orycteropodidae > Orycteropus > Orycteropus afer. Next base: position 9,821,990 of record NW_006921697.1, on the reverse strand, counting down.
TCAATCAGAGGAGTCTTGATACTCTGTAAAGAAGATTATCTGTCTTTGGTATTACTTGCAATTCATTATTTGAACATTGAAGGCAGGTATCTGCAAACTTTTTCTCTAAAGGAGCAGATGGTAAATGCTTTAAGATTTGCAGTCATCTGGTGTCTATTGCAACTATTCAAGTCATTTCCCATTTTAACAGGAATGAAGTCACAAACCATACATAAACAAACGGGCACAGCTGTGTTCCTGTAAAACTTTATTTACATAAACAAGTGTCAGGTTGGACTTGACTTGTGTGCTATAGTTAACCAACCATTGAAATACGGCCATGCCTGAACCTATATACATACAAGATAGTTCAGAAAAATAAAATAAACTTAGTATGAATGATTTAATAACCTCTAGGGTCAGAAATGAAGACAGTTCTCCTTGGGCAATGTAATATAGTAGAAATATTTTTAAGTAACAGAAAATTTGAATTCTAGTGCTGTGGCTGCCACTGACTAAGTAAATCCAAGAATAAATCACTTAATCTCACTCTGCTTCTATATCCTTTTGGTTTCCTTTTCCTGTACTGAGACTAGCAGATAATCTATTCAATGAATTATCAATATCAGAGATATTTAAACCCCAAGTATGTGGTATATAGGAGTCCCAGGGTATCACAAATAGTTAAGCGTTGTGCTGTTAACCAAAAGTTTAGAAGTTAGAACCCATGAGAGGTCTCTCAGGAAAAGCACCTACTGATTTCCTTCTGAAAGTCACAGCCACGAACATCCCATGGAGCACAATTCTACTCTGCAGCACATGAAGCTGCCATGAGTCAGAATCAACAAGATGGCCCGTGGTTATAAGGGGTACCTGAGCACAGGAGGCATTTAGTGAAATGCCAATGTATAATGACAATCACTCAGATACAAATTAGAACTGGTAAGAGTTTACTTAGGACCCACATACGTAAGAAATAATTGTTATGTCTTTTTCTCAGGAAAAGAGCCTGTCTCCATTGAAACCAAAAATCATGAGAAATGCTCTTCCGCAAGCAGGAGAGCTAGGAAACTTGAGATTGCAAATTGGCCAGGAATTAAGCTCTTTTTTGAAGGTTCAGTGAGGAAGTGTAAGAAGTAAAGCTCTTTTGCAATCACAGCACTCATTTATTTGAAAAGAATCTTGGCAATTATCAAAGCAATCTTTCCTACTTTTCCAGGAAGCCATTCACTGGTATTCAGGTGATTTTCTAGCAACCTCCCCAGCTCAATCAATCCATCACCAAGATTTTGCTTTCTAGATTTGACTGCTCTCTGCTTCATGGGTGGTATATGGCTGCAACTACTCCAGATGAGAAAAGCAGAGGAATATTGCCTCATTTATGCATGACTCAATCAACAAAAATTTGAAAATTTTACTCTGTGCTTGAGGAATGTAGAATTATTAGGTAAAGAGTTGACAAAGTGGCAGAACATGTGTAAAGGGTACCTCATAGTTGCCAAAAGAAAGATACAGATGATGATTTCTAACCAAATCTGGGAGAGGGAGAGTTCACTTTTGCAAGTAAGTAGTTAGGGAAATTCAGATAACAAAGTGGAAAATTTGTAGACAAAACTTGAGGGTGGCTTCAACATATGATCGGAAGTATGGGAGGAAAGACAAGAGAAAAGCATGTTGAAAACAGATCAGTATATGAAGGAGTCAATTGAGAAGTAATTCCAGAAAGGTTATGTTGGGAAGGGCCCCAAGATACACCAAGAAAGGCTTATAGATTCTGTCCCTAGAGTGGCAAAGCAGGTAACATAAAAAAAAAAAAAAAAAAAAAAAAGGAAGAAACCTGATGGCAAGGGAAAAGAGGGAAGAGGGACAGGATGCAAGCAACTAAGAAGGCCAGGTGTAAAGAAACCTGCCCTCCACTTACAGAAGGCAGCTGGCGTTCAGCTCAAGGACATTGTATGTCTCATGAATACGAGCCCAATGGTGCCCATCTTTTGATTTTTCAGGAGTGGAACATCTAGACCTTTATGTGAAACATTCTACTTCTCAAATGTGGCCAAATAATTCATATTTTTTAGCCATTCTACAAGCTAAAACAACGACTCAAACCCCAGACATTAAATGTCCTAATATACTGGATGTGTGTTTGTAGCCTCTGGGGAGCCCTTGACAGTTTGGAAGCAAGGAAGGACAGCACCTAGAATGGACCTCGAGGGAGGGAGTTGAGGGCTAGTGTGAGGCTATGGCTACAGTTCAGGTGTTAGACCACATGGATTTGACCCAGATTCTTGGAATAGGAAGGCAATGGGAAGGAAGACAGGGCATAACTCACACTGCGAAGAAAGGTATCTTAAGACGATTGGATTTCTCTCAGTCAAACTTATGTTGCTTTTTTTCCCCATTGAAAGATCCTGTCTGTGTTTTGCTCCTTGTGTGACATATTCTCTGTTGACCTTTAATTGAGTTCATTTCATGTTTTAATTGCTTTGCTATTATTTTATTTCACAGTTCATCACTTCCAATCTGCCCCTTTTATTTTTGATGGTTCACTCTTGGCAGGTAAACTGGAGTGCACATCCAGGTGAAGATTGTAATCTTTAAGACTGTCATGTTGAAAAACCATTTTACTGCCCTATTTTGATGCATTTTGTTTTTGTTTTTTCCTTAAATTTCAAGTTAAAGGAGATCAGGGGCTTGCAACTAAATCACTTTAGAAATAAATGAGTCATAGGTAAATTTAGTACTACCTAGTGGAGAATCGATTTTGGTGTTCTCTGCTTATATGAATGCTCTTCTTTTTTGAGAAACATTTTCTAACCACTATAGCCCTTCCCTTTATTTTCCTTTTTGCTAAACTAGTAGTTTCCAGAGTATAATTATTTTTCAAAATGTAATGAGATGTATTGTTTTTTCTGATTAAAACATGATGCATTCATTAAAATAATTTCAGTTATTTCTAAAATATTTGAAGTACAATTTAAATATCCCACTGCTATGTGTGTATGTTTTAAATTGCCTCATACTATATACTACTCCATACGTGGTATTTTCATTTAACAATAAATGAATATACGTACACATTTCAATAAATATAAAACTGTAACATATTTAATGGCTGTATAATATTCTACTAAGGAGCTCTGGTGGCACAGTGGATAAGGGACTTGACTGCTAACCTGAAGGTCAGTGGTTGAAACCCACCAGCTGCTCTGGGGAAGGAAGACAGCACAATCTACTTCCATAAAGATTTATAGCCTTAAATTCAATGGGGGTCACTATGAGTCAGAAATGACTTGGTAACAGTGAGTTTGGTTTGGTTTTGGTATAATATTCTACTTGATATACCTATCCCAATCTATTTTATCATTTCTCTCTTGCAGGATATTTAGGCTGTTTCAAAATTTTCAATATTCTCATGTCAGTGAAATAAGCATCCTTTATGTTCACTTTTATGTTCATAACCAATCATTTCCTCAAGATACAGAATTAAAATGGCAATATTGAATGTGTAATTTCTAAGGATTTCTGAAAAAGTTTCCTCATAAATGAGTCAATTTTATTTCTGTTACTTTAAAAATCTGTCACTGTTGCTATAGGCATGAAGGTTACTCCATCCCACCCCATTGTTGTTGTTGTTGTTGTTATGTGCCATCGAGTCAGCCCCGACTCATAGCGACCCCTCCTTGGGTTTCCGAGGCAGTATCACTACGGAAGTAGGATTGCCCAACCTTCCTTCCGAGGAGTGGCTGGTGGGTTTGAACCGCCAGCCGTCTGGTTAGCAGGCAAGTGTCTTAGCCACTATGCTACCAGAGCTCCTATATTAGCAATCTTTACAGTATTTAAGAATCTGAAAGGGAGAACTCTTCACCCTTAGATTTTACAGGATATATTAATTTTCTCTCATTTGGGGGCTTAGATATACTGCTTTTAATTGGCAAGAAAATATTTTCTGAAGTATTTGACCTTTCCCAGAGTTCATTTTGTTTTGATTACTTACCCATTGCATCGGTTCAATTCTAACTCATAATAACCCTATAGAACAAGGTAGAACTGCCCCCATAGGGTTTCCAAAGCTCTCCCATGGAATGGCTATTGGTTTCAAACTAGCAACCTTTTGGTTAGCAGCCAAGGGGTTTAACCACTATAAGACCAGAGCTCCTTATAAATTACTTAAGAGATTATTATTTCCATCTATACCACAATCATTTTTACCATGGATTCTCAAATTTATTCCTTTGTGGGACAGTGTCCTTTCATTCTTACTTCATTTTGTGCCCTCTCAAGTAATTTTTAAAAAACCTTAAAATTTTATAGAATAAATGATTTACATATTTTTCCATTCCAAAGTCAGCATCTATTGATGTCCTCTTTGTTGATTTTTCATTCCTAAGGGATAAAGAGGGTCAGCTCTGGTAGCATAATGCCTAAGGCATTTGACTGCTAACCAGAAGGCTGGTGGTTCTAACCCATCAGCCACTCCTTGGAAGGAAGGTTGAGCAATCTACTTCCATAGAGATACTGCCTTGGAAACCCAGGGAGAGGTCCCTATGAGTTGGGTTTGACTCGATGGCAGTGAATTTGGTGTTTGTTTGTGTGTTTGTTTTTTGACTGGATAAAGCCTTTATAAACTCTGTTAATAAAATATTTATTAAACAAATAGATGCAGCTAAGGCCTAGAGCTATGCTGTCTAATATGGCAGCCACTATCTGTGGCCACTGAGCACTTGAAAACAGCCTAATCTCAACTGAGATGTACTTTACATGTAAAGAGTTTATCAGGTTTCAAAGTCTTAGAAAAAAATATATAAAATATCTCATAGATAATTTTATATTGATTGTATTTTGAAATGGTAATATTATGAGTACATTGAACTAAATAAAATATCCAATTAGTTTCACCATTTGTTTTTACTTCTTGAATCCTTGAGTGCAACAAATGGTTAAGCACTCTACTACCAGCCGAAATGTTAGCAGTTCAAACCTACTCAGAGGTTCTTGAAGACAGGCCTGGTGATCTGTTTCCAAAAGGGTCACAGCTTTGAAAACCCTACGGGGCAATTCTACTCTGCAACACATGGCGTTGCCATGAGTCAGAATCAACTCGACGGCAACTAACACCACCCAGAAATTTAAAACTTCCATGTGCAGATTATATTTGTGGGTCCCAGGATATGGTAAATTTCTGGTTATGAACTTCCAACTCATGGACAACTCATACTTGCACTTTAGTGTTATATAAGTTTGTGCTCATTTTGAAATTATTGAACAAACCCCTACTCACAACAAATTATTCCATTACAATCACCTTCACTTGCTGCACTTTTACTTGCAGCTTTTTAATCTATGAAATGATTTCTAGACTTTTTCTTCACAAAAACTGAAAACCAAGGTGAATCCAACCCCCAGCCATCTGAAAGGAGAGTAGAACTACTCCATAAGTTTTCTAAGGCTGTAAATCCTTATGGAAGTAGACTGCCTCATCTTTCTCCCACTGAATGGCTGGTAGATCTGAACCATTAGCCTTTCAGTTAGCAGCCCAGTGCTTTAGTTACTGCATCACAGGGCTTACACTACAGTAAAGCTACATAAGACCTGTATGTACCTGTTGCAATTTGCCTACAAGTTTGACTTAAAGATGCATTTAGGACTGGACACATTTAGGAATGGATCTAGTCTGTAACCTGGAGACTGCCTGCATTTCTATCTATCAGACAATACTGATTGAAAGATTTTGACATTGTAAATATTTACAACATAAGAGACCAATATGGATTCTCCTCTTAAATAGGCTTCAAGTCAGAATTCTTCATCATTATTTTGCTGCAAGAAGGGCAACGATGCATCCTATTGCCATTGTCAGACTGGCTGATATTTGCCTTGTCTTTCATCTGAAGGAGACTTGATGAAAGGAAACAGCTTTAACCAGAATAGTTTATAGCCCCTTTCAAAAGAAACTTAAATTGAAAAGGAAGAGAAAAACTGAAATAGTTCTGACTTTGAACAACTGCTCACATCACCACAAAGCCATGATTACTGTGTGATCTGTCAGCTGGTGAGAGGAAGAGTGTGAATCACTGATCCCCTCAAAAGTTTGAATATTGCAAAATTTCAAATGAGGCCAATAACTGATGAAAAACAAAAACAAACAAACAAACAAAAAACACTTGGCCTGAGCTGCAAGAAGGGAGGTGTACCTGGCCCCTCCTGTGGTGGGGGCAGAAGAAAGAGAACTATTCATATCTGGTTCTGTTTATCTTCTCCAGCAATGTCATTTCTTCAGTGAGATTAAAACTCTTTTCCATTAACATGAACAATCCCAGCATTTCACAGTAAAATTTCTCATTGTGCAGACAAAACTGATTGAGAATGATAAAATAAATGGCCCCAGGCCCTAGAATTAATTTTTCATAGAACCAGAACTTAAGTTCACAGAGAAAAACTTCTTTAACAGTTCTTAATGTCCCATCACAATCCTTTTAAGACTAGTATTTTATAGTCTTGGCTCCCCACAAAATTTTCAATTCTAATGTTACCTAAGGAGCTCTGGTAGCATAGTGGCTAAAGCACTTGATTGCTAACCAGAAGGCTGGTGGTTCAAACCCACCAGCCACTCCTCAGAAGGAAGGTTGGGCAATCCTACTTCCATAGTGATACTGCCTCGGAAACCCAAGGAGGGGTCGCTATGAGTCGGGGGCCGACTCGACGGCACATAACAACAACAACAACAACAACAATGTTACCTAAAGTGAGCTCAATCAAGTGACTCTGGACAAAGTTATTTGCTATTAGACATTTGAATTTAAGTTTTTCTTCTTAACTAACTAAGATTCTTTCCCCTGACTCTAACATTTGCATTTATTGTTAATACGATTTGTGTATGTATGTGTGTGTGCATGTTAATGTATACTCTGAGAATGGCAGAGAGACAGTTTGAGCTCATCAAAATCAGAGTAGGTCTCAATATCTACTGCTTCCTTTAGATAGCAATAATGGTGACATGAAAAATGTAATCAACGTCATTGACTGAACTGTAAATGTGAAAGTTACTATGTTGGCAAATATCTTGTTGTGCATGTTTTCACCACAATACAAGAAAAGATGGAAGAAAAGAAGGAGAGAAGGAAAGAAAAAAGCAATAGGATGCCAAAGAGAATTTCACTTCTTTCACAATTTTTTTAAACAAAATTGAAGATGCCTAATTTCGTAGTCATGAACAGAAGCAATGTTCTTGATTCCTTTTCTATTGCTATTAGTTGCCATTGAGTTGGTTCTGACTCATAGTGACACCATGTGAAATGGAGTGAAACGTTACCCAGTTGTTCTGCACCATCTTCATGCTTGTTCGTATGCTTGAGTCCACTGTTGCAGCCACTGAATATTTTGATGACTTCTGCCCTAAGAGGCTCGTCTTCCTATACAGACTATGTCAGACAAAATTCTATTGTAATCAATAAAGTGTCAATGGCAGGCTTTTGGGGAAAAAAAAAAAAAAAAAAGTCCACTCCTCCCTTTACATTTTAGAAAGAGATAGGCAAACACTCGTGGATAATCTGTTGTAGTTATGTTGTTAGGTGCTGTAGAGTCAATTCCAACTCATGGTAACCCCATGTACAACATAATGAAATGCTGTCTGGTCCTTTGCCAGCCTCACAATCCTTGCTACATCTGAGCTGATCATTGCAACCACTGTGTCAATCCATCTCGTTGAGGGCCTTCCCATTCTTCATTGACTCTCCACTTTACCAAGCATGATATCCTTCTCCAGGGAATGATCCCTTCTGACTACATGACCAAAGTAGGTGAGATGAAGTCTGGCCATTTCACTTTCAAGGAGCATTCCAGCTGCACTTCTTCCAGGACAGATTTGTTCATTCTTCTGACAGTCCATGGTACTTTCAGTATTCTTCACCAACACCACAACTCAAAAGCATCAACTCTTTTTCAGTCTTCCTTATTCATGGTCTAGCTCTCACATGCATATAGGGAATATTGAAAATACCATTGCTTGGGTTAGACACACCTTAGTCTTCAAAGACATACATTTGCTCTTCAACACTTTAAACAGGTCTTTTGCAGCAGATTTGCCCAGTGTAATACGTCCTCTGATATCTTGACTGCTGTTCCCATTGTGGTTGATAGTGGAATGAAGTAATATGAAATCCTTGACAACTTCAAACTTTTCTCCATTTATCGTGATGCTAATTATCAGTCCAGTTGTGAGGATTTTTGTTTTCTTTATGTTGCGGTATAATCCATCCTGCAGACTGTACTCTTTAAGTCTTCATCAGTAACTGCTTTAAGTCATCCTCACTTTCAGCAAGCAAAGTTGTGTCCTCTGCATATCACAGGCTGTTAATGAGTCTTCCTCCAATCCTGATGCTATACTCTTCTTCATATAGTCTTGCTTCTCAGATTATTTGCTCAGAATAGAACTTGAATAGAGATTAATGAAAGGACACAACTCTGATGCACTCCCTTCCTGATTTTAAAACATGCAGTATCACCTTTTTCTGTTCAAATGAGAGCCTCCTGGTCTATGTAAATATTCCTCATGAGAACAATTAAGTGCTCCGGAATTCCCATTCTTCTCAATGTTATCCATAATTTGTTATGATCCACACAATCAAATGCATTTTCATAGTCAATAAAACACAAATACATATCTTTCTGGTATTCTTTGCTTTCAGCCAAGATCCATCTGACATCAGCAATGATATTCCTCATTCCATGTCATCTTCTGAATCCAGCTTGTATTTCTGGAAGTTTTCTGTCAATATACTGCTGGAATAATTTTTGAATTATCTTCAGAAAGATTTTACTTGCATGAGATATTAATTATATTGTTCAATAATTTTCACATTCTGTGGTAACATCTTTCTTTGGAATGGGTACAGATATGGAACTCTTCCAGTCAGTTGTCCATTTAACTGTCTTCCAAATTTCTTGGCATGGATGAGTGAGTACCTCCAGTGAGGCATCCATTTGTTGAAACATCTCAATGGGTATTCTATCAATTCCTGAGCCTTGTTCTTTACCAGTTCCTTCAGTGCAGCTGCAACTTCTTCCTTCAATACCATTGGTTCTTGATCATATGCCACCTCCTGAAATGGATGAACATCAACCAATTCTTTTTGGTACAGTGACTCTGTGTATTCCTTCCACCTTCTTTTGATATTTCCTGCCTCATGTAATATTTTGCCCTTAGAATGTTTCAATATTGTAACTCAAGGTTTTTATTTTTTCTTCAATTCTTTCAGCTTGAGAAATGCCAAATATATTCTTCTCTTTTGGTTTTCTAACTCCATGTCTTTGCACATTTCATTGTAATAACTGACTGTGTTCTTGAGCTGCTCTTTGAAATCTTCTGTTTAGTTCATTTATCTTTATTTTCTTCTCTCTCTCTTTTTTTTCTTTTTTTTTTATTGTGATTTGGGTGAAAATTTACAGAGCAAATTCACATCCCATTCAGCAGTTCACATACACTTTGTCTCATGACATTGACTACAATTTACCACAATGCAACAGCTCCCCTCCCACATCCTCCCAAGTTACCTCTTCCCTGTGTCCATGCACTCCTGCCCCCTGAGCTGTCTCCCTGTGCATAAACAGCACTTCTTTCTCCCATGATTGTTCTCTCCAAGGAGTGTATCTACCTCAGGTAAATGTTCAACTCATATGCCTCTCTTTTGTTTGGGTTGAAGCTACAGGTGTGGGTTCAATTCCAGACCTGAAGGGCAGCTAGGAGCCATAGTCTCAGTGGTTCCACCAGGTTCTATCAGACCAGCAAACATGCCCCCCCCTTTTTTTTCTCCAAATTATTTTGCGTTTTGTTCCACATTGTTCTCCCTCTCTATCCATTATCTCCTACATAGATCCGCCTCTGAGTGGTTGACAGTGGTAGCCAGTCACCATCTAGTTCTTCTAGTCTCATAGTTGTATAGACTGCAGATCGTATGGTGTACCAGTTGCTAGGAGTAATTATTTCCATGAATTTTTCGTTTTCTTCATTCTTCTTTGCTCTGGACAAGGAGAGACATCGTTGCATATAGATGGCTTCTTGCAAGCTTTTAAGATGCCAGTCACTACTCCCCAAAGTAGGAGGTGGAACAATATTTTGGATAGTATGTTATGCCAATTGAGTCAACTCATTTATCTTGTAATTTCTTCCATTTGTTTTAGCTACTCTCCATTCAAGGGCAAGTTTTAGAGTCTCTTCTGATATCCATTGTGGTCTTTTCCTCCTTTCCTTTCTTTTCTTCCTTTTATTTCTGTTTCCATGCTTTCCTCATGGATGATTTTTTTTTTATGTTATCCCACAATTCCTCTGGTTTTCGGTCATTGGTGTTCAATGAATTAAATCTAAAGATGGTCTGCAAATTCAGAAGGGATATGATAAAGGTCATATTTTGGCTCCTGTGGACATAATTTAATTGTCTTCAGCTTCAACTTTAATTTACATATCAGCAGTTGATGGTCTTTTGCCAATCAACTCCTGGCCTTGTTTTGGCTGAAGATATTGAGCCTCTCCATCGCCTCTTTCCACAGATGTATTCGATCTGATTTCTGTGTATTCTACCTGGCAAAGTACACATGTATAGCTGTTGTTTATGTCATTGAAAAAAAAGGCATTTTCCATGAATAATTCATTGGTTTTGCAAAATTCTATCATGTAATATCGAGTGTTATTTCTATTACCAAGGCCGTATTTTCAAACTACCAGTGATTCTTTTTTGTTTCCAAGTTTTACATTCCAATCATCAGTGATAATCAACACATCGTGATTGTATGTTTGGTCAATTTTAGACCGCAGAAGTTGGTAAAAATCTTCAGTCTCTGGTGGTGTAGTGCCTAAGGCATTTAACTGTTAACCAGAAGGTTGGCAGTTCAAACCCACAAGCCACACCTCGGTAGGAAGACTGGCCAATCTACTTCTGTAAAGATTTACTGCCTTGGAAACCCAAAGGGGATGGCTATGTGTCAGAACTGGCTCCATGGCAGTGAGTTTGTTTTTTTTGGCTTTGGTGGTTGGTACGTAAATTTGAATAATAGTAGTATTAAACATGTGTGGATATTATCCTATTAGTGACAGCATTGTACTTCAGGATAGATCTTGAAACATTCTTTGTGATGATGAACACCATGTCATTCTTCTTCAATCTGTCATTCCCTGCATAAAAATCACATGGTTGTCTGATTCAAAGTGGTCCAAACCAGTCTATTTTAGCTCACAAATGCCTAGTATATTGATCTTTATGCATTCCATTTCATTTTTGACAACTTCCAATTTTTCTAAATTCATACTTTGTACATTCCAAGTTCCTATTATTATTGGATGTTTGCAGCTGTTTCTTCTCATTTTGAGTTGTGCCATATCATCAAATGTAGGTCCTGAAAGCTTTACTCCATCTACATTTTCAAAGTCACTCTACTCTGAGCAGGCAGCTCTTGTCCAGTGATGTTTTGAGTGCCTTCCGACCCGAGGATGTCATCTTCTGGCACTATATCAGACCACAAAAATTTCCAGTAATATATCAGACAGTGTTTCTGTGGCCAATTCTTTGTGAAGTGGATGTCCCCTTCCTTCTTCTGAGTCTGTCTTAGTCTGGAAGCTCCTCTGAAACCTGTCCACCATGGGTGACCCTGCTGGTATTTGAAATATCAGTGGCATAGCCTCCAGCCTCACAGCAAACACAAGCCACCATAGTATGACAAACTGAGAGATGGGTGAGAATCTAGTTCTAATTGATAATCTAGTTCTATCCAAATGTGTAAAATTATTGTCTACAGAATGTTACTGGAGGATATAAGGAAAGACTTTTATTCACATATCTTCCCTAGCAATATTGTATTTGGGAAAAAAACAAACAAACAAACATAATATCTAATTAAAATACCAATACCAGTGGGGGAGCTAATATATTGGACATAATGCTGTATTATTTTTATGTAATATATATTCTTCCTCTCCTTTAGTGAATTTCTCCATATTTCCATCCATCTACACACCTACCATAACTGTACTGACCTCCTACCTATCACACCTATAATTATGTATTCTGTTTTTTGCTACTCTAGAAGTAGAAATCATGTTGCTGAGGGTAATTCAAAAAAGGTTGCAGGAGTACATTGATAGGGAACTCCAGAAATTCAAGCTTGATTAAGAAGAGGAAAAAGAGTGAGGGTTGTCATTGCTGAGGACAGATGAAACATGGCTGAAAGCAGGTGTTGTTGTTGTTGTTATGTGTCTTCGAGTAGGGCCCAACGCACAGTGACCCTTCCTTGGGTTTCTGAGGCAGTATCATTACGGAAGTAGATTGCCCAACCATCCTTCTGAGGAGTGGCT
>NW_006921697.1:9807915-9809571 GCF_000298275.1 Orycteropus afer afer | reverse complement strand
GATCATTAGCTATTAGAGAGATGCAAATTGAAACAACAATGAGATACCATCTTGCTCCAGCACTTGTAGCTAAGTTCAACAAGACAGAAAATAACAAATGCTGGTGAGAACATGGAGAGATTGGGACTCTCATACACTGCTGGTGGAACTGTGAAATGGTACAACCATTGTGGAAAGCAGTATGGCGATTCCTTCAAAAGTTGGAACTAGAAATACCATTTGACCCAGTTATTCCATTGCTAGGTATATATCCTAAAGAAGTGAGAGCCATGAAGAACAGATATATGCACACCCATGTTCATCACAGCACTATTTACAATAGCCAAAAGATGAAAACAATGTAGGTGTCCATCAACTGAGGAATGAATATCCAAACTATGGTACATACACACAATGGAATACTATGCAATGCTAAAGAATAATGTAAAATCTGCAAAACACCACATAATGTGGATTAACTTGGTGAACATTATGCTGAGTGAAATAAGTCAATCACAAAAGGACAAATATTGTATTAGTCTGTTATTATAATAGTCAAGGAAATGTTTATCTATGGAAGGTCATTTTCTTTATTGGTTACCAGGGGTGGGAGGGGAGGGGAGGGAACACTGTTAGATAGGTAGGTAAGCATTGATTTGGGTGAAGAGAAGGGCAATGTATCAAATGTGAGTGATCAATATAGTGACATTGAGGAAGAGACAGAGAAAGGTACGTGGGGAGTACAGACAACAAAGATGAACCCTTTTGTGCATATAGTATGGCGTGGTCAATGAAGGCAAACACGGGTATGGGTGGATAGATGGGTGGACAGGCTGAAATATTAGGTATTTATATGAAGTGGAGAGTGCACCCAAGAACATGTATAGTGTTGGCAGTCAGTGGTCCAATAACTTTATGTGTATAATCTAAATTCCCAGGTGTATAATGGGGCTGACAAGGGGCAAGGTTGTAGTCACTGCTTGGTCACAGCCAGCTACCCAGAGGGACTGAGTGGTTGAACCTGTGGGCTCGGGACCATAGCTGCAGAGGACATCAAGCTCAATTGGCATAACATACTACACAAAACATTGTTCCACCTCCTACTGTGTCGAGTAGCAACTGGGATCTTAAAACCTTGCAAGCTGACATCTAGATGCAACAATGGGTCTCTCCTCATCCAGAACCAAGAAGAATGAAGAAAATCAAAAATTCACAGAAACAATTAGTGCTAGCAACTGGTACACCATCCAATCTGCAGCCTATATGACTATGTGACCAGAAGAACTAGATTATGCCCGGCTACTACTATCAACCACTTGGAAGAAGATCTTTTTAGGAGATCCTGGATAGACAGGAAGAACAAAGTGGAACAAAACTCAAAATCATTTAGAAAAAAAACAAAGGGAGAAACAGGTTTGTTGGCTTGATAGAGCCTGGTGGAACCACTAAGACTATGGCCCCTACCTGCCCTTCAGGTCTGGAATTGAACCTATACCTGTGGCTTCCAACCAAACAATAGACAGGCATATGAGTTGGACATTTACCTGAGGTAGATACACTCCTTGGAGAGAACAAGCATGAGAAAAAGAAGGGCTGCTTATGCACAGGGAGACAGCTCAGGGGGCAGGAGTGCATGGAGGTATGGACACAGGGAAGAGGTAACTATCGGGAGGAAGT
>NW_006921697.1:9801879-9807815 GCF_000298275.1 Orycteropus afer afer | reverse complement strand
TTGAACTGCCAGCCTTCTGGTTAGCAGTCAAATGCCTTAGGCACTAAGCAGAGAATACCAAAAATATGTTTGCCTGCATTTTATTGCCTTTATCTAAAGGCATTAAAATGTGTGGATCATAACACATTATGGATAACCTTGCACAGAATGGGAAATCCAAAAGCCCAATACACTTAATTGTGTTTATGTGGAACCTGTACATAGACCAAGAGGCATTCATTCAAACACAGCAAAGGGATACTGCATGCTTTAAAATCAGGGAAAATGTGCATCAGGGTTATTTTCATTCATCATACTTATTCAATTTGTATGCTAAGCATATAATCTAAGAATCTGAAATACTGGAAGAAGAGCATGGCATCAGGATTGGAGGAAGACTCTTTAACAATTTGTGATGTGCAGATGACACAACCTTGCTTACAGAAAGCAAAGAGAACTTGATGCACTTACTGATGAAGACCAAAGACTATATCAGTGTGGATTACATCTCAACATAAAGAAAACAAATGTTCTCATAACTACACCCAATAAACAATATCTCGATTAATGGAGAAAATATTGAAAGTGTCAAGCATTTCATTTTACTTGGTTCCACAATAAACACCTATGGGTGTAGCAGTTAAGAAATCACATGACGTATTGCACTGGACAAATCTGCTTCAAAAGACCTCTTCAAAGTGTTAAAAAGCAGAGATATCACTTTGAGGACAAGGTACACCTGACCCAGCCATAGTATTTTCAATAGTCTCATATGCATGCAAAAGCTGGACAGTGAATGAGAAAGACTGAAGAAGAATTGATGAATTTGTACTATTGTGTTGGTGAAGAACATTGAATATACTATTGACTGCCAAAAGAATGAATAAATCTACCTTGGAAGTATAACCAGAATGCTCCTTAGAAACAAGAATGGTGAGACTTCATCTCACATAATTTGGACATGGTATCAGTAGGTACTTGTACCTGGAAAAGGACATTATGCTCGGTAAAGTAGAGGGTCAGCGAAAAAGAGGAAGATCCTTAAGAAGATGGATTAACACAGTGGCTACAGTATTGGGCTCATATACAGCAATGATTATGGGGATGGCCCAGGACAGGGCAATTTATGTTGTACATAGGGTCAATGGAACCAACTTGATTGCTGGAACCAATTTGATGGCACCTAAGAGCAACAAGAATCAAATATACGTAAGATTAAGCCTTATAGTAGATTTATGCTGTTCACATTAAGAAAATCAGAATTTTGAGGGAAGATTTTTATATTGGAGTTCTGTAAAACTGACTGGGGTAGGATATCATCCTCTGATAAAGACTTTGGCCAACTCTGGGGTGCATGTGGTGAATGGATGCCTGGGATGGGAGAGAAGCAGGAAAGATGCATGGACATAGAATGATAAACTTCACAATGTCTATAACTTTGCTAATAGCAGTTCTCTTAACAATTGTAAATTTGGAGCATATAATACTGAGAGAATCATCATATCCTGTGTCTTTGGACCTTAAAGAGGAAAATGTTCACCATGCTCTGTAAGTCTGGAGAAAGTTTGTTTTACATTAGATAAGAGATACTTTGACAAAGAGGAATGATTTTGTTTTCTCCCCGATTTGCATTTCCTTTGAAACACAGAAACACAAGGTTTAGGCCTTGGATCAGGGAAACAAAGTTCCTTCATATCTCAGTAAATAGCCATTTCCTCTATCAAGTTTGAATCCTTCTCCCAGATGCTTAGAATTTGCATGCCTAGTGGGTCTATTTCTAGAATTGTTCTTAATAGACCTCTCCTTCCTCATTTCCTCCTTATTTTCTCCTCCTCCTTGTTGAATATTTGCTGAATACTTTCTAGACTTATTCTCAACTTCAAAGGATGCCAACTTCATGCAGAAAAAAATACCACTGAATATTAGGATTTAACTAAATAACAGACATTCAGAAACTCTGAAATCCATTACTTGGCAATTTTTTCAATAGACACCTGTTTAGCAATAATGAATAATGTGAAGGAATTTAAATAAGTGTCCATACTGAAGTTACAGATACCATGCCCAATGTAAACATCTAAATAAACAATTGTTTGAGATTGAGACTCAGAAATTCCTTTTGATTCTTAGTTGCATTAGTGTAGCTTTGTCATATTTCCCCATTTTAAAACTCAGGGACTTAGTCCCTTTAGTACTGACAATTTCTTATCTACTTAGAGAATAATATGAAGTAATATATGTTGAGTATTTAGTATGAAGCAGAAGCTATGCTTCTGTGATATAAGTGAATTATCTAGGTTAATTCTTACAGTTACCCTGTGAAATTGAAGTTTAACTATGAGGCCCACAGTTTCATAACCAGTAAAAGACCTTCTGAGGCTTCAGTGAAAGTGAGTGATCTCTAGAGCTGAACTCTAGGCAATTAATTACTTCCTGATTATATGTGAGAATTCACCAAACATATAGTGATATTGAGGTTATAAAAGTTGACCACAGTTTTCAAGGAAGTTTTCTTTGAGATACTACAGTATGAATCTGGAATATTTTAGATATTTTGATAGGCTAAGGTGGTCAAACTTTCTGGTTGGGAGAGCTATGTGAGATGTGGAAGGAAGGAGAAGCATGAGTTTGGGAGGTATAAGAAAGTCAACTTTGTTTGCTTAGAGAGACTTAGAGTAGATGAAATTGAAGAAATGATAAAATTGGATTATGGATGGCTTGTAATATCCCCTTAAGTAAACAAGTAAATTCATTTCCTCAACAGACATTGACAGAAACAAGAGATAATGAGTTTTGGAGTATATTAAATTTGGGTTGAAACTTTATTTCTGCTATTTTCTAGTTCTATGTCTTAAGTGAATTACTGGACATCTCTAGATTTTAGCTTGTCATCAATAGAATGGGAATAGTGACACCTACTATATAATTTTGTTTGAATGAAAAATTGTGTCTGGATGGTGTCTACAAAATAGTGTTAGTGTTCAGTAAGCACTAATGCTATTATTGGTTGAATTAAAAGATATAATATGTGTAATATATCAAATACGAGACCTAACACATTGTAAGCACTACTGAAATATGAGCTTCATTTGCTCAACTTCTATTATGTGACAGATATTGTTGACTCCAACTAACCTGTTGCCATGGAATTGACTTCAACTTATAGCAACCCTACAGCACAGAGTAGAACTGTCCCATAGAGTTACCAAGGCTATACATTTTTCCAGAAGCAAACTGCCATATCTCTCTTTTGCAGAGTAGCTTGTGGGTTCAAACCTCTGAACTTTTGGTTATCAGTTGAGTGCTTAAACATTGAGTTATTAGGGCTCCTTACTGTGACTCTACTTGCCAATAATCTAGAATAGAGAGAAACTAAGCAAGTATTTAGTAAAATGGAGTATAATTATGATGGTCATATTATAAGGTACATTGTAATTATAAAGAGATTTGAACTCTGCCAATATAATGTGGATAAGGGAAAGCTTTGCAGAAAACGCCATGGTTAGAAATAAAATCTGAAAAATAAAATAGGATTGTACCAGATGAAGACATGGTGGAGAGCCTTTTGACAGAAAGCTAAAGCAGGAAGATGTCAGAGGTCATGGAACTCTAATAGAAAACAAACTAGAAATGTTTTGCTGAGATATAGAAGGGAAAATTACAAGAGTTTGGGCTAGAGAAGTAGGTAGAGGTCAAATCATGCTGGGTCTTGTAGGCTATCAAAACAATTTGAGATTCCATCTAGGGTATAATACTAGAGTAGCATCCAGATGATATATGATTGTTAAAAGAAGACTTGAAGTTTGCCAAATCAAGAGAGCTCTTTTTGCCCTTTTTATAAAAATTGGAATTAAAGGTGTGGGTCCTCTCTCCAAGCTAGATTGTAGATTGACTGCAGTAGGGAATCAGTGGTAACAATCATCACCTTGAATTCTGTTCTCTACCAAACAGAAGATGACAGTCTTTGGCATGCATCAAAGGAAGCTGCATTACAAGGGAATAGTATGTCATAACAGCAGCAAAGATTACAATTTGATGCACAAAAGCATCGATTCCAACTGTCATCAAGATATTCTCAAAAGGTCAGGCTTAGAAGTTACAGAATATACTACTTACCTTGTCAAAAATAAAATTGATGTACACAAAAACTGTATGATGATACAAAACAAATATGGACTTTGGAACTTGACGGACTTGGTGACGATATGAATTCTATCACATCCAAACTGCCTGCTGGGTTTCCTTCCACAAATATTTATTGAGCAGTTATGGTATAACTGTTAGTAAATTATTGCACCTTTCTGAGGTTTGCTTCCCATTTATAAAGTGGGGATTAGTAACACCTCCTTTAAGATTTACAATGAGAATCTAAGGAGACAATACATTTGAAAGCCTTTTTGTATAGTTTCAGGCACACTGTAGATGCTCAGTAATTTACTTTTTCTTTACATGTGCCCGTACTCACTCACTGCCACGAGCATATTTATGGAATGCTTCTGTGTTCCAGGTACTAGTATGAACCCTAGCCAGAAAACACAGATTCCTGGAGCTTACATTCTGTAAAACAGAAAATAATTAAGTAAACAAGTCAATAACTTGTAATGATGAGTGTTATGAAGACAAAAACAGTGATGTGAAACTGTGTGCCTTAGAAGGAATGCTAATTTAGTAGTGTTTTGAGGGATGGCTGCTAAAAAAATAAATAAATAAATAACTTTGGAGCTGAAATATAAATAAGAAATGAAGCCTGAACTGTACAGTTCTGGATATATGATTTCCAGGCAGAGGGAACAGTAAAGTCCAAGTGTACTAAAGTGGAAACAACTTTGGAGTGTTACAGAAGAAATAAGGCCACAGTGGATTAAGCCTAATACGTGAAGGGGGGATGGAGTGAGGAGTGAGTGACAAAGTTGGAGAGGTAGTCAGTAGCTCACAGCAAACAAGAATTTTGTTAGTAGAGAATTATACCCAGTTATAGTTAGGAAGGAAGGAAGGTTGGCCAATCTACTTCCGTAGTGATACTGCCTCAGAGACCCAAGGAGGGGTTGCTATGAGTCAGGTCCAACTTGGCAACATAACAACAAAAACAAAGTTAGAAAGTCAGCATCCCCTAGTGTTTTCCTCTTCCTGAGCATTATTTCTTTCCCTCCTATGTTACTCCTGCTGGGTGAACATTTAAGGGATGCTTGAACATCTGAACTAGAGAGGTAATTTCGCTGTTTCCTCCAATTCAGCTGTTCTCAAAAGCACAGACTCATGTACTCATTCTCTTTTAAAATATCTCCTTTTGTGACATATTTCCCTTTTGATGATGTACATTTTCATAGAGTTTACAAGCTAATAGCACTGATAAGTGCAGTGCACATAACAGAGATATTACAATAGAGGTTTACACACTCTATGGGGACACAGATTCTACAAGTGAGATTTGGGATGGCTTCACAAAGAAAGTCTCATGTTGCATTTTGCTGCTCCTCAATGATGGGATATAATGTTTCGTTCTGCTGTGCATAGGGTCACTATGAGTCAGAAACGACTCGACGGCACTTAACAACAACAACAACAACAATGATGGGAGATATGGTCTTCTCCCTCCTGTTTTTTTACCTCCATATAAATCTTTTCCAATCTCAGTTCATCCAGATTCCTTTTAATGTGCCCCTGTTATTCCTCCTTCTCTTAGATATCATCTTTATGGTTAGAGAGATGATATTTCTTTCTTCATTTCTCTCAATTCATTATCAGGTATGCCCACATCTTACATCTGACCATTGTTGAGTGAAATAAGTCTATCACAGAAGGACAAATGTTGTATGAGTCCATTATTTTAAAAAGTAAAGAAAAGGTTTACACATAGAAGGAAATTTTCTTTGAAGGTTACTAGGGATTGGAGGGAAGGGAAAGGAAGAAATTACAAAGAAAAGTAATGCATAAAAAAAATTCCTTGCTGAAGAAGG
>NW_006921697.1:9792462-9799259 GCF_000298275.1 Orycteropus afer afer | reverse complement strand
CTTATGCACAGGGAGACAGCTCAGGGGGCAGGAGTGCATGGAGTTTTGGACACAGGGAAGAGGTAACTATCGGGAGGAAGTGGGAGGGGAGATGTTGCATTGTGGTAAATTGTGGTCAATGTCATGAGACAAAGTGTATGTGAACTGCTGTATGGAAAGTGTATTTGCTCTGTGAATTTTCACAAAAATCACAATTAAAAAAAAAAGCATGAAGTAAAAAAAAAAAAAATCAACTACAAATGTTCCCAGTAATTATTTTTTTCCGATGGTTTGTATAGAGCTTCCAACCAGTTAATTTTTGTTGAACATCCTGCTGAGGATTTGCATTTCCACCCCAGATATACTGAATCAGAATCATCTACAGTTTAACAAGATTTCCAGGTGATTTTTGTGTGTATATGAGCTCCATAAGAATCTATCAAATTACAAAGAATCACCTGGGGATTTTGTCAAACTGTAGATTCTGATTCTGTACATCTTAGGTGGAAATGAAAATTCTTGTTGTTGTTGTTGTTATGTGCCCTCGAGTTGGACCCGACTCATAGCGACCCCTCCTGGGGTTTCTGAGGCAGTATCACTACAGAAGTAGATTTCCCCATCTTCCTTCCGAGGAGTTGCTGGTGGGTTGGAACCAAGGGTCAAACCAGAATGAAACGTTTTGAAGCCCTGGTTTGTAACTATCTTTTAAAAAATAGCAACATTGCTGTTGAGTTTATTGCAACTTAAAGCAACCCTAGTTTAGGGCCCAGAAATCTCTAGCCTCTATTCTATTGCCACCTCTAAATTACATGATCATTCTCTACAGAGGCAAAAATGTGGGGAAGGTGTTTTCTCATCTTGCAAAGCACAATCATCATTTTCCTCTTTCACAAACGGGTATTTAATATGTATTTAATAGATACAAGGTTTGGGTGGTGGAGTGGAGGGTGTACACTAGAAGGAATAGAATGGTCATCCTCCTTCTGGGTTGTTTAAGGAACACCTGAGAATAGGACCTGTGAGGCTGTTTTCAAAGAATGAGGATGAAGGCCATTTCCCAGGAAGAATATCTATTTAGGTGGTGGTGGTGATGGTTTGGTAGGTCTCAAATACAAAAACCTGTAGCTGTCATAACGATTCTGACTCATAGCAACCCTGTAGAACAGAGGACTGCCTCATAGTGTTTCCAAGACTGTAAATCTTTATGGAAATAGACTGCTACATCATTCTTCTATAGAGTAGTTGATGGGTTCAAATGTTTCAGTTAGCAGTAAAGCGCTTAACTACTATAGCACCAGAGCTCCTCAATTACCCAAAAGAAGATCTTAATGTTTATTCATTTGTAAACAGAGTGTTACAATTACCTGTTCTGGGGCAAGAGGTCATCAGTACATACCCACATATATATATATATATAGATTCTTCTAGCACCTTGGTTAATTCAGTCAGTCATTGCTATAGTTCCACACCTTAGCTTTCTGTGTTAGTTATACAAGTATTACTTACAGTTTATTCTACTCCAAACCCTTTACTACCAAACAAAAAAAGGAAATGGGTGGGGAGGAGGAGAGGTTTAGGATTCTGGAGTGTTGGGAAACTTTTTCAGAGACACCTGTTGGTAGATACCTTAATCCTGCTTACTAGTCAATAGCATACTCAGGGTGCAGAGGCAGTAAGGGATTAATATTCTGAGATATGGCAGTGACAATATTTTCTTTAATGTAACTTCTTATTTTGTCTGATGATAATAAGAGTAAAAGTTCATTGTGTAAAATTTGAGAAATTGTGCATAAATGATAGGATACAAATGAGCTATAACTTTAGCACCTAGGAAAAATGTACTTTATTATCTTTGTCTTCTATTACATTCCGTTTATGCTAAAGGTGTTTGCTCCTCCATGAACTTTGTAATAATGCCTAAATGACCCATCATTGAGAAGAAGCTGAACTGCTTTTTAATGGCGGTAAATGTCCAATGTTCATTATAGTTGCTGCTCTTTCTTTTCCTATTGGGTTAGTATGATGGGAGCAGTATATTAAAGAGGTTATCACTAGAATTTAGAGCCAGAACATGTGAACTTGAGCCCTGGCTCACAGTGTCTGTGTAACCTTGAGCAAATTGTTTAATATCTTTGTGCCTTGGTTTCTTCATCTATAAAATGGAGATAATAATTGTACTGTAGAGGAGTTGGTACTTGTGAGTGACTTAATATGTGAAAAGAGGTTAGAAGAGCACCTGGCACACAGTATGTGTTCAACAATGTAAGATATCCACATAGGGAGCCATATGCACAATTGTCTCCAGGGACCAATTAGGTCATGTCAGTGAGTCAGGTATAAATATGGACCCTTTGGGTCTACGTTTTAATTTTTCACATTTAAGCAAAGATAAGAGATAGACAAAATTTTAACACTATAAGCAAAAGAAAAACCCAATACAAGCATGAGGAAAGCAAATAACCTTGCTTTATTGTTGAGGAGTAATTAGGAGTGGTGAGAACCATGGAAAATGACTTGAAGATTCTACTCAGCTCCAGATAATTGCTGCCAAAAGAAACTGAAAACTAGAAAAGGACATGAAATTTTTAGTGTTAGCGCTTAATGTAAATCTTTCTTTTTGGAATATTTTATGGGATTCAAGCAATATATGCCTTCAAGTTGCTCTATTTGTCCTATAAGCTGGCAGTCTGAAACCCCTTGACTTCTAAGTAGTGAAATCTGAATTCTAGCCTGAGATCATCTTCTCTTTCCCTCACTCCTTCCTGACATGGGACTATTAAATCACACAATCCATTGACATTTATAACTCTCTTGTGTTGAAAGGACCAAAGATGTTCTTCTCATCACTACTGTGTTCATCATTTAAATTGGTTTGTGTACATATATATATTTGTGTGTGTGTATACGTACACATACTTGTACATATATATATATATATATATATATACACACACACACAAACACATATATACACATTTTATATATATATGTTTTTGTGTGTATATATATATATTCCATATATATGTATATATGAATATAAATGTATATACATTCTCTATATGAATTTTCATTCTCTCTCTATATAAATATATACAGTTAAATATAAATATATATATTTATATGAAACTATATAACCAAACCCACTGTTAGCATGTCAATTCCAACTTATAGTGATGCCCATTGGGTTTTCAATGTTGTAAATCTTTACAAAAATAGATTGCCTTGCCTCATTTTCTTCCCATGAAACAGCTGGTGAGTTTGAACCACTGATTTTATTGTTAAAAAAAAAAAAAAAAAGGAGCTCTGGTGTTGTAGTGTCTAAGGCATTTGACTGCAAACCAGAAACCTGGTGGTTCAAACCCACCAGCCACTCCTCGGAAGGAAGGTTGGGCAATCTACTTCTGTAGTGGTACTGCCTTGGAAACATTGCCCAGTCTTCTCCCTTTTGAGGAGTGGCTGGCTGGTCTGGACCACCAACCTTCTGGTTAGCAGTCAAATGTCTTGGGCACTATGCCACCAGAGCTCCTATATTATTATACATATATATATGTACCAAGTCATCCTTCAAGAAGAGAGCTGAATATATATATATATGTGGTGAGATATATAAAAAGTGAGCCAGTGATATATATAAAAAGAGAAAACAGCACCTGCTTCTTTTCCCCGTTCCCTCACAGATAAAAACTGTTTTTCCTTAGTTGTGAATCTTCTCTTTTTCTGAACTGCTGACTACTGACTGATAAGGAAGACCCTCCAAATCCTCCATTCTGCTTGATAGTAATTCTGTATAGTTATTCCTCCTGTGGAAACACTGGGCTGTTCCTGCTGCTGATTAGAGTGGAGAATAACAAGTCTTTTTGGGTTTTCTGCTTCTCACTTGTTGAGGAAGGAGATGATAAAAAAAAAAAAAATGCTTGGTGCTTTGGAAGGCTGCTTTCTGAAACACTCTAAGGCAACAATTGCTTTATCCAGGCCTAAGGAGAAGAGGCAAGAACTCAGGTTCAGTTTCTTAATAAAGAGTTCATGATGAGGGAAGTTAAGGGAAGGAGGAGGCAGACTGTACTTGATTGAACTCTTGGAGATGTCCTCTCACCGTGACAAGGAACAGAGTGAAGGAAGATATACCACAGGGGATAAGAGCACAATGATTATAACCAAACAAAAGAGCTGCCTCAGCAGTCAGGTTGATTCTGTGGTAATTATTGCAGTTGTTGGTCAATTAGAATAATGTAGGAATGATCTGACAATCCTCTTGCTCTCCAAATCTCAAAGCTCTGCTTTTTCCACAATTTTCCTCAGCCTATGGTATTTGAATAGAGAGATTTTATATTGTCATTTCCTTTTTCAAGCATCTCTGAGGAAGCCCTATTCTGTCTTGCTTTCTGTCTTGTCCTGTAATACTACCCCATATGTGCTCTTAATCTTCTCATTTTTCCTACAGCTTCTTTGCCTTTACCCTTGTCTCCTATCTGGAATATCCAACTCTCGCCTCAACTTGCAAAAATCCTGAACTCATTTGATATTTTATGTCTGTCAAGAAGCCTTTATGGATTTTCTCATTGCATTGGCATCTACAGACCTCTAGTAAGAAAGGGAAGTTCTTTGTTTTTCTCCCAACCACATTCTCTCATTTTGAACCCTATTCCTGGGAATTATATAAATCTAATTGGCTGGATATTACAGTGTTGGCTGGGCAAATTTTCTGAGGGTGGTATCACTACTTCCTAGTAAAGTGTTTCTAGATGTGACTCTTCTTCTTTTCCTTCAAGAAGAGAGCTGAATGGAATTAGGGATTTTTCTTGGAAGTGACCCAACCAGCTTTCTAGGATCAGTTTCTCTTTGGTCCTGGGTCTTTTCATACATGCTCTGAGTTTGTGGATCTGAGATGGTAGGTACACAAGGTTCAGGTAAGTAGTAGCAGTAGATGTTTAAGCCCCTATCCTGGGATATGTGTTCCAGCCAGATTTTCACACTTCCTGTATCATGGTTGGGGTTCCAAGTCTACTGTATAATAAGGCGGCATTTGCTTTGTGCTTCCTGCTATTTCTGTCTCTCTCTCTCCCTTGACAATCCTGTTAGGAGGTGACACTAGTGCCATAATATTCTTTTAATACCATCAAAATTCTTACATTGTTTCAAACATTGCCCACCTTTGAAGAGTCAATAAATTAGCCTTGTAAAAAGAACAATATATGAAGCCAGTTTTCGTAGATTAAGGTCCAGGTTATGCTATTCTATACCTATGAGACTGTGGGAAATATATCTAACTTCTCTGTCCTTTAGTTTCCTCACCTGTATACTGTGAGTGATTATAATACTATCTTCTTAGGATTGTCATAAAAATTAATTGAAATAATACTTCCAAAATGTTGATGGCAGTGCCCAGAACACAGTAAACATTCAGCAAATATTAGTACTTTTCATCATCATCATCATTTGCCCCTTAAGTGCATCACTCATGATTCCATCAAGATAACTCAGCACTGTTTGCCTAGTTGTAATATAGTTTGCATATATACATTGTTCACTCCATCTTTTCTGCTGTGCCTTGAAACCATTCACATAGTTCACAAAAAATGGTCTTGAAATTTATTGTAAGAAAAGTGTATTAGAAGAGCAACAAAGAACAGCCACTATGCAAGTAGCAACTGGGATCTTAAAAGCTTGCAAGCAGCCATCTAGATGCAATGATGGGTCTCTCCTCATCCAGAGCAAAGAAGAATGAAGAAAAACAAAGATTCATGGAAATAATTAGTCCAAGTGACTGGTACACCATGTGATCCTCAGCCTATATGACTATGAGACCAGAAGAACTAGATGGTGCCTGGCTATCACTGTCAACCACTTGGAGGGGGATCTAGGTAGGAGATCCTCAATAGAGTGGGAGAACAATGTGCAACAAAACTCAAAAGCATTTGGAAAAAAAAGGGACCAGTTTGACTGGTCTGATGGAGCCTGGTAGAACCACTGAGACTATGGCCCCTAGCTTCCCTTCAGGTCTGTAATTGAGGCCACACCTGTGGCTTCCAACCAAACAAAGGACAGGACTATGAGGTAAATATTTACACTATGTAGATTCACTCCTTGAAGGGAACAATCATGGGAAAATAGAAGGGCTGTGTATGCACAGGGACATATTTCAGGGGGCAGGAGTGCATGGAAGGAAGGACACAGGGAAGAGGTAACTATGGGGAAGAAGAAGGAGGGGAGCTGTTGCATTCTGGAAAATTATAGTCAATGTCATGAGACAAAGTGTATGTGAACTGCTGTATGGAAAGTGTTTTTGCTCTGTAAACTTTTACCCAATTCACAATTAAAAAAAAAAAAAAGAAGACGCAAGAACAGCCACTATGTTAAAATGTTTATGCCACGAACAAGCCATCAATTTTAGAGCTGGAACAAATGTTGTTGTTGTTGTTGTTGTTATGTGCTGTCAAGTCGGACTCGACTCATATCAACCCCTCCTTGGGTTCCTGAGGCAGTATCACTATGGAAGCAGATAGTCCCATCTTCCTTCTGAGGAGTAGCTGGTGGGTTTGAACCTCCAGACTTCTGGTTAGCAGTCATGTGCCTTTAGGCACTATGCTACCAGAGCTCCTGGAACAAATGTTAGAGATCATTATATCCCAA
The DNA here is from genome assembly GCF_000298275.1 of Orycteropus afer afer. Taxonomy (NCBI): domain Eukaryota; kingdom Metazoa; phylum Chordata; class Mammalia; order Tubulidentata; family Orycteropodidae; genus Orycteropus; species Orycteropus afer. The sequence goes on along the minus strand of NW_006921697.1, from coordinate 9,792,650 downwards.
TTCTTTTTATAGAAGAGAAAACTGAGAGTTCCAGCAAGATGGCGGACTAGGCAAAAGGACTGCACAGACGCTCTTCAACAAAGAAAAGGGAAACCAATTAACACAGACACAGAAGATAATCTTGGACCCCTGAACCTTGAAGGGAAGGATACAAAAGTGGACTAAACTCCAACTAGCAGAAGAATTTG
>NW_006921697.1:9755151-9772729 GCF_000298275.1 Orycteropus afer afer | reverse complement strand
AAAAAAAAAAAATGGTCAATTTTAGGTTCTTGGGAAAATCATTCTCCATTTTATTTTATTTTACTTACTGTATTTTATTTTTCAATTCAGCAGTTTATCCAGCCATCAGAAGGCAGGTTAAGCTCTTACTATGAATAAGCATCATGCAAGTCTTATTGCATGAAATATAATCCTGTGTTCCAAGGAGTGGTTTACAGTATGAAAGGAGATGAGACATGTCCCAAAATAATGCTACAAAGAGACATAAAATGAAGAGAACTTCAGGAAGTTTAGACAAAGTGAATTGATAGTCAGAGTCAGGAAATAACTATAGAATAGTGTTTATTAACTTAGGCTTTGGAGGCAAACAAATTAGGAATGAAATCCTGCTTGTTTTTTTTTGTTGTTGTTATGTGCCGTCCAGTCATCTCTGACTCATAGCAACCTTAGGTACGAAAGAATGGAACACTGTGTGGTCCTGTGTAAGCTCCACTATCCTTGCTATACCTGAGCCCATTGCTACAGCCTCCATGTCACTCCATCTTGTTGAAGGCCTTCTGCTCTTTCATTGAACCACCATCTTACCAAGCATGACATCCTTTTTTTTCAGATAATGGTCCCTTCTAACAACATGACCAAAGTAGGTGAGACAAAATCTGTCCATTCTTGCTTCCAAGGAACATTCTGGCTGCACTTCTTCAGGACAGATTTGTTAGTTCTTTTAGCAGTCCATGGTATTTTTAGCATTCTTCACCAACACCACAACTCAAAAGTATCAACTCTTCTTTGGTCTTCCTTATTCGTTGTACAGCTCTCAAATGCATGTGGGGTGATTGAAAATACCATGGCATGGGTTAGGTGCTTCTTAGTCTTCAAGGAGATATCCTTGCTCTTCATCACTTGAAAGAGGTCTTTTGCAAGAGATTTGCCCAATGAAATGTCTTTTGATGTATTGACTGCTGCTTCCATTTGCATTGATTGTAGAACCAATATGAAGTCTTTGACAACTTCAATCTTTTCTCCATTTGTTATGATGCTGCTTATTGGCCCAGTTGTGAGGATTTTTGTTTTCTTTATGTTGACATGTAATCCATACTGCAGTCTGTAGTCTTTAATCTTTATAAGTAAGTGATTCAAGTCATTCTCACTTTTAGCAAGCAAAGTTGTGTCATCTGCATATCACAGGTTGTTAATGAGGCTTCCTCCAATTCTGATGTCATGTTCTTCTTCATATAGTCCAGTTTCTTGGATTATTTGCTCAGCATACAGACTGAATAACTATGCTGAAAGGACACAACCCTAACACAGTCCCTTCCTGATTTTAAACCTTGTAGTGTCCCCTTGTTCTGTTTGAACAACAGCCTCCTGGTGTATGTATAGGTTCCTCGTGAGTACAATAAAGAGTTCTGGAATTCCTATTCTTCTCAATGTTATCCATAATTTGGTATGATCCACACAATCAAATGCCTTTGCATAGTAAATAAAACACAAGTAAACATCTTTCTCGTATTCTTTGCTTTGGGCCAACATTCATCTGACATCTTCTATGATATCCCTTGCTCTACATCTTTTCTGAATCCAGTTTGCATTTCTAGAAGTTCTCTGTCAATATACTGCTACAGCCATTTTTGAATTATCTTCAGTAAGATTTTACTTGTGATAGTAATGATATTGTTCGGTAATTTCTACATTCTGTGGGATAACCCTTCTTTGGAATGGGTACAGTTGTCGACAGTCAGTTGGTCACGTAGCTATCTTCCAACTCTCCTGCCATAACTGAGTGAGTACCTCCAGTGGGGCATCTGTTTGTTGAAACATCTCAGTGGGTATTCCATCAATTCCTAGAGCCTTGTTCTTCACCAATTGCTTCAGTGAAGCTTCAAATTCTTCCTTCAACACCATTGGTTCCTGATTATATGCCACCTGCTGAAATGGATGAACACTGATGAATTCTTTTTGGTACAGTAATTCTGTGTATCCCTTCCATTATCTTTTGATGTTTCCTACATCATTCAACATAATGCCCATGGAATCTTTCAATATTGCAATTCGGGGCTTAACTTTTTTCCTCAGTTCTTTCAGCTTGAGAAATGCCAAGTGTGTTCTTCCCTTTTGGTTTTCTAACTCCAGGTCTTTGCACATTTCATTATAATAATTGACTTTGTCTTCTCAAGCTACTCTTTGAAATCTTCTGTTCGACTCTTTTATCTTGTTGTTTCTTCCATTTGCTTTAGCTACTCCGTTCAATAGCAAGTTACAGAGTCTCTTCTTACATGCATTTTGGTCTTTTCTTCCTTTCCTGTCATTTTAATGATCTTTTGCTTTCTTCATGGATGATGTTTTTGATGTCATCCTACAATTCATCTGGTTTTTGATCATTGGTGTTCAATATGTCAAATTTAGTCTTCAGTTGGTCTAAATTCAGAGGATATATTCACGGTCGTATTTTGACTCTCATGGACTAGTTTTAATTGTATTCAACTTCAACTTGAACTTGCATATGAGCAGTGTTTGTCTATTCTACAATCAGTCCCTGACCTTGTTTTGGCTGAAGATATTGAGCTTTTCTATCACTTCTTGCCACAGATATGGCCAATCTGATTCCTGTGTACTCCATCTGGTGAAGTCCGCATATATAGCTGCCATTTGTGTTGCTTACTAAAGGTATTTTCAATGAGTAAGTCATTGGTCTTGCAAAATTCTATCATGCAATCTCCAATGTCATTTCCATCACCAAGGCTATATTTTCCAACTACTGGTGATTCTTCTTTGTTTCCAACTTTTGCATTCCAATCACTAGTGATAATTAACATATTTTGATTGCATGTTTGATCAATTTCAGACTGTAGAAGTTGGTAAAAATCTTCAATTTTCTCATCTTTGGCTTTGGTGGTTGGTACATAAATTTGAGTATTAGTAGTATTAACTGGTCGTCTTTGTAGGTGTGTGGATATTAACCTATCACTGACACCATTGTACTTCAGGATAGATCTTGACACATCTTTTGTGATGATGAATGCCACACCATTCTTCTTTGTCATTCCTGGCATAGTAGATTATAGTTTATCTGATTCAAAATGTCCCAAACCAGTCCATTTCAGCTCACTAATGCTTAGGATATAAATCTTTATGCATTTCATTTCATTTTTGACAACTTCCAATTTTCCTAGATTCATACTTTGTTCATTCCATGTCCCCATTATTAATGGATGTTTGCAGCTGTTTCTTCTCATCTTAAGAAGTGCCAAATCAGCAAATGGGGTCCTGAAAGCTTTACTCTATCCACATCATTAAGGTCAGCTCTACTCTGAGAAGTCAGCTCTTCTCCAGTGATATTTTGAGTGCCTTCCTACCTGAGGGGCTCATTTTCCAGCACTATAGCAGTGCTAACCAGAAGGCTGGCGGTTCAAACCCACCAGCCACTCCTCAGAAGGAAGGTTGGGCAATCCTACTTCCGTAGTGATACTGCCTCAGAAACCCAAGGAGGGGTCGCTATGAGTCAGGGCCGACTCGACGGCACATAACAACAACAACAACAACATATCAGTGTTTTAAGGCTCTTCATAAATTTTTCCAGTAATATATTCAGACACTATTTCAATGCTATGCATAAGGTTTTCACTGGCCAATTCTTTGAAAAGTGGATGTCCTTGACCTTCTGGGTCTGTCTTCATCTGGAAGTTCCAACTGAAACTTGTCAACCATGGGCAACCCTGCTTGCATTTAAAACACCAGTGGCATAGCCTCTAGCCTCACAGCAACAACAAAGCAATAAAATCCTGCCATGACCATATAATCTTTTTGGGATTGGCTAGTTTCCAAACTCTCAGAGTCTTTGTTTCCTCATTGCAAAACAATAATAATGAAATAATAGTTGAAAAAAGCCAAGTGTTTGGTGCTTTATATACTGGGGATCTTATGGAAGGTTTAATGTAAGAGGTGACATTTGCATTGGTACTTGAAAAACGAGAAAATTGAATACAGAGAAGTGTGTAAGGTGCAAGTAGAAGGAATAAGGTAGATACTTATCCAGGCAACCATGACAAAGGAAGCGGGAGGAATGTTTGAAATAAGGTTGATCAAGGGAACATTTAAAGATAAGACTAAAAACATAAATTAGGGCAAGAAAATAGAGTGATAAATCATGACCTTTTTTCCAATGAAGCAATTTCCCTATCTTAGTCTGGATGGAACCAATGAATTTCATTTTCTTGACATGGTTAAGAACATGGGCTCAGGAGAATGTCTGCCTAGATTTGCATCTTAGCTTTGTGGTTCACTAGCTCAATGATCTTGAGCAATTAGCTTAACTTCTCTGTACTTCAAGGAGTCCATCTGTAAAATGGCGCTAACAGTAGTACAGAGGCTTTCCATGGCCACTCTTCTTATTGTCTTGAAATTTTGCATAGGATGGACAAAGATCTGTTATGAAGCAGCATTGACTTATTTGTAGCCCCATTATTCTTCCATCTTCCTATAATCATGGGTTAGATTAGTTAGACCAAATCTTTTACTCAGGACAACTAAAACAACTGTCATAATATATTTAAAAATATTTCTTAAAATCATTGTAAAGCTGAAAGATAATGAGGAATTACCAGGCTAAGATTCAGGAGATAGCAGGATCTCAGAATAGCAATAAAGCTCTGAAATTCACTTTACCCTGAGAGCATTTGCTAATCCAGAAGAAATAACAGAGTTGAAGAAAAGGACTAGTGTTTGACACCTTGTAGGGGTTGGGCAAGCAAATAGAAATCCAAGGTCATCCTAAAGTGGGGAGAATAATAATTAATACATGAACATGACTCTGAGTGAGGGTGAACCAAAACAAAAAAATTCCCCTCCGTCTGCCCCCATGAGACTGGGTAGATCATTGCCTTGGATGAATAGAATAGGCTTATTTGTGAGAAGAAAACATGATCCTCTTTTGGTAGACAATAGTTTTATCAGTTCTTTAGTGGAATTTCAAAAGGAGTTCTGGTGGGATAGTGGTTAAGGAATTGGCTACTATCCCAAAAGTAAGTGGTTTGAACTTCCAGCCACTCAATGGATCTGCTTCTGTAAAGATTTCACCTTGGAAACTCAATGATTCTTTATGAGCAAGAATTGACTCTGATGGTAGCGAGTAAGTAGAATTTCAGTCCCATTTTAACTTATAAATATGACCCCCAAATCTCAAACCTTGAATTCAGTTTAAAATGGTTTCAGATTAGCAGTCTCTAGGTTCTTGAAGTTAAAATTCTCTCTGGATAAATATTCCTTATTCCAGGTCCTAAGAAGTCCCTCTCAATTTTTTTTTTTTTTTTTTAAACAAATAACCAGTACAGTCCACAGGCCTAGGTAAATCAACCCCCAAAAAAAAAAGAAAGGAAAGAAAAGCACTTGCAGTAAGAACTGTTGTTTTTGTTAAGCAGGAGAAAAAAAGGGGGCTCAGTGACTGATTCCGCATAACTTCAGGCTATGAAATTATTGGATACATTTGCTACAGGTCTGATCTCATTGTGAGCTAGTTGACTCAAAATCAGCAAAAGCAACAGGCTTAGTATATTTAATGAAAAAAAAAGAAGCTTAAAAATAGCTAAAAGAAATATGAAATTACTGACATTGCATAATTAAAAAATTTAAAAAAAATCCTAGAAATAGAAACTACAAAGAAAACTAAAACCCAGTGATGGGATTGTTAGCTGATAGGATACAGCTGAAGAGTGAATTAATTATAGATGGATGGGAAGAAATCACCTAAATATAATGAGAGACAAAAAGATAGAAAATATGGAAGAGTGAGAAGGTCTAACAGAAGTTTAATTGGACTCAGAGAGAGAGAGTTAAAATTGGGAGGGTTGGGGCAGAGACTATATTTGAAAAGTGGATGGTTTCAGAAAATTGTATAGCCTACAAGAGACTTAACAGTACCAATGAATCTCAGGCTGAATGAGAAAGAAAGAAGGGAGAAAGAGATATCTAGGCACATTTTAGTGTATATGCAAAAAAGAATAATGAAAGTAACTAGAAAAAAATGACAGAGTGACCTCCAAAAACATTCCACCATACAGTGTTTATTCTTTTGTTCTCCCTTTTCACTGCCAGTCTTACTGACTCTCTGCCATAGCTCATCAATGAGCAATCCCTATTTCAATCATCCACAAAGAAAGGTCCTCTGCTCATGTTCTGTGTGTAGGCCAACCTGAACTCCTCACTGTGACTCAATCATGTCCTATACATTCCTGCCTTGATAGCTTCTGTAGGTGCTTCCCTTTTGCAAAAATTCTCTCATCATCCTAAAACACAGAACAACATCAAAATGAACAAGCCACCCTACATATAAGGACACAAGAGTTTGGAAATTCATTAAGAATTTTTACATTTAGCAATTTATTATAGAAAAAACAAGAACAAGCCACCCTACATATAAGGACGCAAGAGTTTGGAAATTCATTAAGAACTTTAACATTTAGCAATTTATTATAGAAAAAAAAACAGGCTTTATGTCCAAATTCCTGACCCACTCACTAGCTGTGTGAACATGAGTCAGTTCCTTAACTATCTGTAAAATATATGACAATAGTTCAGAATTCCTGGGAATATTAAAATGACATGTTAATGCATGTAAAATGTCCTGCCAAGTGGCAAGCTCAGTAGTCTTTCAATATATATTTTCTGAATAATTGAAAATGGTTTCTAGTTGTGACTCTAAAGCTTGTGGCCAGGTAAGATGCATATAGGATTAGTATTAAAAAAAAAAAGCAATTGTGACAGTCATCTGCCTTGGAAACTGTACTGCTGCTCACTTACCTACGTTAGTTTTAATATTTAAGAGCAATAGGGGTTCCCAAGAGATACTGAGGGGTCAGAACTTATGCAGATTGAAGGGAGTGAAGTTGGTGATCCAAGGAGCCTTATCCCAGATGTGTGTTTCTGCTGTTCTTTGAAAGGCCTCCTGAATTTGGCTGTATAAGCTTTTACTACCCATGCCCAGGATGCAGGTGAGCAGGGGCAATATACCATATGCCCTGGGGAAGGAACGTATTTTCTTTTCATAGGCCAAAAACCATTACTTTTATCTGTGAGAAGTCCAGCCCCAGGCTAAAATCCTATGTGTGATCTTTCAGATCAAACATAGGCAATTACAAAGGCTATACTTAAAGGAGCTCTGGTTGTGCTGTGGTTAAACAGGTGGCTATTAATAAAAAGGTTATTGGTTCAAATATACCAGCCCCTCCACTGTAACTATTACAGCATTAGAAACCCTATTGGGCACCTCTACTCTGTCCTATAGGGTAATATAAGTCAGTCAACTCCATGGCAACAGGTTTTACTTGGCAGGTCTCATAGGGAAATCTGCTCTCCTCACACGAGTCTCAGCACACATCCAGTAAGGAGTTGCAAAGACACAACCTCTCAGCACCCCGTGTTTTTATGAACACCACATTCCTAGCCAAGGCACCTCTATTTGGTGGACTCATATCGAGGAACCCTTAGCCATGTCCCTTCCCAGGTGCCTCTGCTGTGACCTTAACAAAGGTCTTGAAGACACTTTTCGGACCCAGTGTTTTTCTGTACCTAGATTTCCTACTCTCTCTTCCTCTGGACCATGAGTCAAAAATTGGCAGTATCCCCTTGTTCTAGACTCCCTCAGCCATGGAAATAATAACTCTCCCTGCATTGATCCACCTGCCTTTCACCTAGTGCTGTTCATTGGGGAGAATGGAATATCAGGAAAGTCAGCACCCTTCTTTCCTTTGTGACCTTTTGCCTGTATTGGTCCAGTGAGTAAAGTCTGCCTTGTTACTTTCAGTTTGGCTCATTGTCCTAAATAACCATCTTGACTTATGGCAGCTCAGCTCCTGATAGTCTTCAACCTATCTTTGATTTTGCTTACCTAGAAGGTGATCCAACAGAATGTAGAAATTATTGAACAATATCATTAATATCACATGAAAGTAAAATTGTGCTGAGGATTATACAAAGACAGTTGCAGAAATATATTGACAGGGGACTTAGAGAAAATCAAGATGTAGAACAAGGATGTGGAATAATAATTATCACTGCTGACGTCAGATGGACCTTTCTTAAAGCAAAGAATCTCAGAAAGACATTTACCTATGGTTTTTTGACTATGAAAAGGCATTCAACTATGTGGATCATTACAAATTATGGATAACATTGTGAAGAAAAGGAATTCCAGAACACTTAATTGTGCTCATGAGGAACCTGTGTGCACACCAACCATGAGACTGTCATTCAAATAGAACAAGAGGATACTGTATGGTTTCAAATCAGGAAGGGTGTACATTAAGGTTGTGCTCTTTCACCATACTTATTCAATCTGTATGCTGAACAAATAATTTATTTGAAGAAGCACAATATCAGGATTGGAGGAAGAATATTAACAATCTGCCATGTATAGATGACGCAACCTTGCTTGCTGAAAGTGAAGATGACTTAAAACTTTACTGATGAAGATCAAAGATTGTGGTCTTCAGTATGGATTACACTTCAACATAAAGAAAACAAAATCCTCACAGCTGGAACAATAAGCAATATCCTGATTAAAGGAGAAAAGACAGAAGTGAGAAATTTTATTTTACTTAGATGAACAATCAACACCCATGGAAGCTGCGGTCAAGAACTCAGATATCATATTGCACTGAGCAAAGCTGCTGCGAGGGACTTCTCTAAAGAGTTAAAGAGCAAAGATGTCACTTTGAAGACTGTTGTTGTTCTTGTTATGTGCCATCGAGTCGGACCCGACTCATAGCGACCCATTCTTGGGTTTCCAAGGCAGTATCACTACGGAAGTAGATTGCCCCATATTCCTTCTGTGGAGGTGTGCCTAACCCAAGCCATGGTATTTTCAATTGCCTAATATGCATGTGAAAACTGGACAATGAGTAAGGAAGACTGAAGAAGAGTTGATGCCTTTGAACTGTGGTATTGCCAAAGATTACTGAAAATACCATAGACTGTCAGAAGAACAAACAAATCTGTCCTGGAAGAAGTGCAGCCAGAATGCTCCTTGGAAGTGAGAACAGCCAGACTTCATCTCACCTACTTTGGTTGTGTTGTCAGAAGGGACAATTCCGTGGATAAAGATATTAAGCTTATTAAAGTAGAGGGTCAGCATAAAAGGGGAAAACCTCGATGAAACGGATTGACACATGACTACAATGATGGGCTCAAGCACAGCAAAGGTGAGGATGGCATAGGACTGGGTGGTGTTTTGTTATGCTGTGAGTCACAATTGAATCCACAGTACTGACAACAAGAAGTGCTTAAAATAACTTGGAATTGGGCAAATGAATAAGGAGGGATAGAGTTGGTGATTCACTGATTAGGAAGACTGAATTTGGTGGTGGAAAAGGACGAAATTATGGTAGCAAGGGAAATGAAGAGAGTTGAAGTGCTTTTAAAACTCTGAAAAACAGAAAACTCACACAAGTGGAATCATTGGCATGTAAATATTCAAAATCAAAAGAATGTGAAGTAATATTTAGTCCAACTTCTTCAATGTAACATCTTGGGAGACAAAGCATGCCATTTCCAAACTACCAGAATAGACCACGTTTGTTGGAGGCTGGGTGTTCTTGACAGCATGTGCAGGTTGAGCACAGACTGGGAAGTTTGGGGCAAATGTTTCTTTGGGAACAGACATTGTTTTCTTTTTGCTTTTGTACACAGAAAACAAATAGATTCTGTATGGTGATGTTTCAGGTTGAAGAAAGTTTATATTTCCAAATTTGAAACTAAGAAGAAATTATCTTCCCATAACTGAATGGCCTTGCAAATGGAGTATAATATTCTTCAAATTAGAATTTTAAAAAATAAATCTTAATGAAGTTTCTGCCAATTTCTAGGCCCAGCAGGAAGGAAGGGAGGGCTTCTAGCCCTGAGAAGGATAAGGAGGAGTGTAAAGTAAGGCAGGAGAAAGGGGAAATAGGAATCATGATACACAGCTCAGGTCTACTAATGTCCTGGGCCACCCTTCCCAGACATAGCAAAGGAGGCAATTCTGTCACAACTTTCATCTGTTGCTATAACACGGACTAGGAGCTCTGGTAGCATAGTGCCTAAGGCATTTGACTGCTAACTAGAAGGATGGTGGTTCAAACCCACCAGCCACTCCTCAGAAGGAAGGTTGGGAAATCTACTTCTGTAGTGATATTGCCTCGGGGTCACTATGAGTTGGGTCTGACTTGACGGCACATAACAACTACAACAACATAACACAGACCAAACCATGTACCCAGCTCTGCCAGAATGCTGGAGGGCCAACAAGTTCTCTCCTTTATGGGGTTGAAGGTATATCCATGACTCTGTTATCAAGAGAAGACTGATACTTTAAACCAAATATTAAGCAGTTCTCTCCAAGTATTAAAAATAAATCATACTCTGAGATTCAAACGTTTGTACCTAAATCCAAACTATCATACCATGAAATTGTGTAACATCTTGCCTATAATTCAAGGACCAGTGGGCTAGTCTGGCGGCCCAAACTTTTCATTTGGAAAGTCTTACAATCTCCTACCAATATTGTTGTTGTTGTTAAGTGCCACCGAGTCGTCTCCAACTCATAGCTACCCTATGCACAGCAGAATGAAACACTGCCTGGTGCTGAGCCAGCTCCACAATTCTTGCTACACTTGAGCCCATCACCATCACCACCTTGTCAATCCACCTTGTTGAGGGCCTTCCCCTTTTCTGTCAACCCACCACCTTAACAAGTATGACATCTTTCTCCAGGGAATGGTCCCTTCTGACAACATGCCCAAAGTATATGAGATGAAGTCTGGACATTCTCGCCTCCAAGGAGCATTCTGGCTGCACTTCCTCAAGGACAGACCTGTTAGTTCTTTTAGCAGTCCATGGTACTTTCAGCATTCTTGGCCAACACCACAGCTCAAAAACATCAACTCTTCTTCAGTCCTCCTTATACATTGTCCAGCTCTCACATGCATATGAAGCAATTAAAAATACCATAGCTTGTGTCAGGCACACCTTAGTCCTCAATAAGATATCTTTGCTCTTTAGCACTTGAAAGAGGCTTTGCAGCTGATTTACCCAGTGCTAGGAGCTCTGGTTGCGTAGTGCCGAAGGCACTTGACTGCTAATCAGAAGGCTGGTGGTTCAAACCCACCAGCCACTCCTTGGAAGGAAGGATGGGCAATCTACTTCTGCAGTGATACCACCTTGGAAACCCAAGGAGGGGTCGCTATGAGTTGGGTGTGACTTGACGGCACATAACAACAACAACAAACAATATATGTCTGATGTGTTGACTGCTGCTTCCATTGGCATTGATTGTAGAAGCAAGCAATGTGAAATCTTTGATAATTTCAATCTTTTCTCCATTTATCATAATGCTGCTTATAGGTCCAGTTGTGAGAATTTTTGTTTTCTTTATATTGAGATATAATCCATACTGCAGACTGTATTCTTCAATATTCATCAGTAAGCACTTCAAGTCATCCTTACTTTCAACAAGAAAAGTTGTGTCATCAGTGTATCTCAGGTTGTTAATGACTCTTCCTCCAATCCTAATGACATGTTCTTTATATAGTCCAGCTTCTCTGATTATTTGCTCAGCATACAGATTGAATAAGTATAGTGAAAGGATACAACCGTGATGCACTCCCTTCTTGATTTTAAACCACACAGTGTTCCCTTTTTCTGTTTGAAAGACAGCCTCCTGGTCTATGTACAGGTTCCTCATGAGTACAATTAAGTGTTTTGGAATTTCCATTCTTCTCAATATTATCCACAATTTGTTAAAATCCACACAATCAAGTGCTTTCGTGTAGTCAATAAAACACAAGTAAACATCTTTCTGGTATTCTTTAGTTTGAGCCAAGACCCATCTGACATCAGCAATGATATCCTGCTTTCCACGTACCCTTCTGAATCCAGCCTGCACCTCTGGAAGTTCTCTGTCAATATACTGCTGCAACTTTTTTTGAATTATCTTCAGTAAGATTGTACTTCCATGGGATATTTATGATATTGTTCAATTATTTCCACATTCTGTGGGATCCCCTTCTTTGGAATGGGTACAAATATGGATCTCTTCTAGTCAGTTGGCCAGGGAGCTGTCTTCCAAATCTCTTGGCATAACTGAGTGAGTATCTCCAGCTGGGCATCTGTAAGTTGAAATATCTCAATGGGTATTCTGTCAATTCCTGGAGCCTTGTTCCTCACCAATTCCCTCAGCGCAGCTTTGACCTCTTCCCTCAATACCTTTGGTTCTTGATCATATGCCACATCCTGAAATGGATGAAGATTGACCAGTTCTTTTTGGTACAGTGACTCTGTGTATTACTTCCATCTTCTTTTGATGCTTCCTGCATCATTCAATGGTTTGCCCATACAATCTTTCAATATTGCAACTCAAGGCTTAAATTTTTTTCCTCAGTTCTTTCAGCTTGAGAAATGCTGAGCATGTTCTTCCCTTTTGGTTTTCTAACTCCAGGTCTTTGCCCATTTCATTATATTAATTGGCTTTGTCTGCTTGAGCTGCTCTTTGAAATCTTCTGTTCATCTCTTTTATCTTGTCATTTCTTCCATTTGCTTTAGCTACTCTTCACTCAAGGGTAAGTTTCAGAGTCTCTTCTGACATCCATTTTAGTCTTTTCTTTCTTTCTCATATTTTTAATGACCTCTTGCTTTATTCATGGATGATGCTCTTGATGTCATTCCACAATTCTTCTGTTTTTTGGTCACTGGTGTTCAATGCATCTAATCTATTCTTTAGATGGTCTCTAAATTCAGGAGGGATATAGTCAAGATCATGTTTTGGCTCTCATGGACTTGTTTTAATTGTCTTCAATTTCAAGTTGAATTTGCATATAAGCAGTTGATGGTTTGTTCCGCAATCAGCTCCTGGCCTTGTTTTGGCTGAAGATATTGAACTTTGCCATTGCTTCTTGCCACAGATGTGGTCAACCTGATTCCTATGTACTCCATTTGGCAGAGTCCACGTGTATAGCTGCCATTTGTGTTGTTGAAAAAAGGTATTTGCAATGAATATGTCGCTGGTCTTACAAAATTCTATCATGCAATCTCCAGCATTATTTCTGTCACCAGGGCCAAATTTTCCAACTACTGGTGATTCTTATTTGTTTCCAACTTTTGTATTCCAATCACCAGTGATAAGCAACACATGTTGATTGCATCTTTGGTTAATTTCAGACGACAGAAGTTGATAAAAATCTTCAGTTTCCTCATCTTTGGCTTTGGTGGTTGGTGCATAAATTTGAATAATAATAGTATTAACTGGTCTTCCTTGTAGGCATATGGATAGTATCCTCTCACTGACAGCATTGTACTTCAGGACAGATCTTGAAACATCTTGAAACATTTCCAAGGTAGTATCTCTATGGAAGTAGAGAGTGATGGTGCTTTTCATGCCATTCCTCTTCAATTTGTCATTTCAAGCATAGTAGATCATATGGTTGCCTGATTCAAAATGGCCAAAGCCATTTTGGTCCATTTCAGCTCACTAATGCCTAGGACATCAATCTTTATGCATTCCATTTCATTTTTTGACAACTTTCAATTTTCCTAGATTTATAGTTTGCACATTCCATGTTCTGATTATTATTTGACGTTTGCAGCTGTTTCTCCTCAATTTGAATCATGCCACATCAGGCATGGAGGTCCTGAAAGACTTACTTTATACATGTCATTAAGGCTGGTTCTAGTCTAATGAGGTAGCTCTTTCCCAGTCCTATTTTGAGTGCTTTCCAACCCAAGGTGCTAGTCTTCCTGCACTGTGTTGGACAATGTTTCCAAGCTATTCATAAAGTTGCCCATAAAACATATCAGACAGTGTTTCTGTATTATTCATTAGGTTTTCCCTGGCCAGTTTTTGAGAAGTAGATGGCCTTCTCCTACTTCCTAGTCTGTCTTAGTCTGTAAGACTAAGGTTTCTGCATTGAAACCTTTGCACCATGTCCAAATCTGCTGGTGTCTGAAATACCAATGGCACAGCCTCAAGCCTCACAGCAACATACAATCCTCACAGGATGACAAACTGACAGACAAGTTTGTCTCTGTTAGCTGTTGGAAACCTCTGCACCCTCCTCTTACCAAAACACAGAGTAAATTAAAAAAGTTAATTTGCTGAATGATTGCAATATACCAGGTGTTATGCCAAATATTTTACGTAAATTATCTGTGAAATGCTATAAACATTTACTAAAGAACCTACTATTATTTTTTATTATTAGTTGGTGTCAGACTCCAACTCATGGTCACTTTATGTATAGCAGAATGAAACATTACCCAACCCTGAGCCATCTTCATGGTCATTGGTATGCTTGAGCCCATTGCTGTGTCTGCTGGGTATTTTGTGTGCCTTCCATCTGGGGGAGGGGATCATCTTCCAGCACTATATTGGATAGTATTCTGTTGTGACTCATAAGGTTTTCATTGACTAATTTTCAGAGAGGATACCAAGCATTTCTTCCTAGTCTTTCTTGGTCTGAAAGTTCTTCTGAACCCTGACCACCAAGGGTGACCCTGCTGATGTTTGAAATTCCCAAGGCATAGCTTTCAACATCATAGAAACATGCAAGCCACCATAACAGGACAGACTGACAGATGGGCAGTGAACAGATAAGTAGACCACCACTATCTTAACTTTATAGGTAAAGAAATTGAGGCCCAGAGAATCTAAGGAAATTTCCCAAGGTCAAACAGTTAATAGGTGATGGAATTGAGATTTAAACAGAGGTCTGTCTTCTTAAAGTGCTCATAGTCCACTGTACCTATTGGCAATAAGACACTATTCAGGGTGGTGGTATTATTGGTCCTGAACCACGTAAGACAAAAAAAGATAGCATTTACCTAGAGAGATACAACCTTCCTTTGAGAATAGAATGAAGCTACCCATAGGTGGTGATTATTTGGAATATTAGATCATTGTTTACTTTTTCAGTCTATTAGGTATTAACATGTTCTTTCTCTATTCAGAAAATATTTCTGCATAGTACACTGGACTGACTGTTTTTAGATTTACATATACATATATATACATTTTTCCCCTCCATTGGTATATTTGGAGGCATCTCAGCAGTCAGGCAAAATTTAAAGACTACAACTATTTTTCTCATGTATACGATTGCATAATTGCTCTCATAATGAGCTTTATGAGAACAAAAAAAAAAAAAAAAAATGAGAGCAACTGTATTTGTCTTCTTTTGGACAGCTAATGCATTGAGAATGTGTTTGGCTCTGTGAATTTATTTTTATTTTTGTTGCTGTTATTATTCAAAGCACCTCTCACTTCTCAACAAGAAGATAAAAGTGTTTCATGTTCTGATAGTGTCTTATAATATCCTGAGGAAATAACAAGGTATAATTACTTCTATTTTTCAGATAAAGACATATAAGTTGTGAACTAGTTTGCCTAGGACCAATGGCTACATTGACAGAAAATCTAGAATCTGGAGGCTCTTCTCAGTTCCATGACTATATTATAAAATTGTCGGAAATCCATAGCTAATCTGTGGATGTGCCTTCTCCCATAAGTAACAACTAGGGAGGATATGGGAACAACTAATAGCTAGCTGTACAATCCATCCCACTTCATGCCCCTATGTCCATATCTTATATAAATACAAACTCACTGTGGTTGAGTTGAATCTGACTCATAGCAACCACTCCTTGGGTTTCCGAGGTAGTATCTCTACAGAAGTAGATTGTCCAACCTTCCTTTCAAGGATTTGCTGGTCAGTTTGAACTACTAGCCTTCTGGTTAACAATCAAATGCCTTAGGCACTGTGCCACCAGAGCTCCCTATATAAATATATATATGAAAATTATATTGTAGACAATTTGCAACAGGAAAAAATGCTAGTAAACAGAACAAAAAAATATTCCCCTTAATAGTGTAAACCAAATAATGATGTAACCTGAATAATGTAAACCGACACTTGTGCTAAATTTGACTTGCTGAAGGAAAAAAAGAAAAACAAACACTGTCATGGAATCAATTATGACTCACAGCAACCCTATAGGAGAGAAAATAACTACCCCATTGGATTTTCAAAGCTGTAAATCTTTACAGGAAAGACTACCTCATCTATTTCCCTTGGAGCAGCTACCAAAACCAAACCAAACTCAGTGTCATCAAGTTGGTTCTGACTCATAGCTACCCCTCCTTGGGTTTCCAAGGTGGATCTCTACGGAAGTAGATTGCCCAGTTTTCCTTCTGAGGAGTGGCTGGTAGGTTCAAATTTTTAACCTTTTGGTTAGCAGCTCAATGCTTTAACCACAGTGCCATCAGAGCTCTTTTTGCTTAAGGGGAAGTAATGTGGAATAATAGGCTATGCCAAACATCAAGGAACTTTTCAATATTTATGTATCTTTTTCCAGCTTTCACACTCCTGTCCTGGCTTACCAATATCAGACTTTTCAGGAATGAGGCTCTAGAATCTATATTTTTGTAAAATCACCTGGAATGCTTCTGATATTCAGCTAGGAAGGTTAGGGAAGCACTAAATTATTCCACATTATATAATGTATGAAGACTCTGTTCAGTATCTCTAATTTCAGAGACCTTTGTGGAAAATGGTGTGGCTTGGTTTTGAATGCTAATTCTGCCTAACTTGCGAACTGTGTGACCTTGGATAAATTACCAAATATCTCTGAATTTCATGTGAGTTGATAACAGGTTGTAAAAAAAATCACTGATATGATTTAATCTGCTTGAACAAAATAAACATCTGAATAATAGTTTCTGCTGGTAGAGATGGGGCTGGGGGTGGTAGACATAATCTTAATCCTCTAATAGTCCAAGACATTTATGCCTATTTTGTTAGAAAATATGTACTTATATTGATCAAAATCTTTTTCTTACTTCACTTTCCATCAATCTGTATTAGGCATGACTTTCTGACTTACTACTTCTACTTCTTCTTGTACATGAAAGGCCTGCTCAAGTACCTGCTAAGGACTCTTCCACCCCACCCAATTATTTTCACTAGATTAAACCCCTACTGCTCCTTCAACAGGAGTTCTGGTGACACAGTGGCTAAGCACTCGGCTGCTAAGTGACAGGTCGAAAGTTCTAACCCACCTTCTGCTCCATGGGAGAAAAATGTGATCAACTGCTTCCACAAAGATTACAACCTTGGGATCCCTATGGAGTACTTCTTCTTTGTCCTATAAGGTCACTGTGATTCAGAATAGACTTGACAGCAATAGGTTTTGTTTGAGATTGCAGTTTCAAAATTGTCAAGAAGAAATGGCCCTGGTTTATAGACTAAGAACTGTAAAAAGATATTCTTAAATGATGTGTTAGGTGCTTCTCTCATTTATAAAATCCCCCTCTGACCCACAGTTGAACAAAACTCACACACTCATTGAAAAACCATAGCTGAAGACGTCATGTCCACTATGTCAGGGCTTCTCAAACCTGAATGCGCATACAAATCACCTGGGAATCTTGTTAAAATGGAAATTCTGATGTAGAGGTCTGAGGTGAGGGACCCAATAGTTTGCACTCTAATATGCTCCCAAGTCATGATGCTGATGCTGCTGGCCCAGGGGCTGTACATTGAGGAGCAAAGAGCTACATCATTTAATGTTTTTTTTTTTTTAA
>NW_006921697.1:9750177-9755051 GCF_000298275.1 Orycteropus afer afer | reverse complement strand
TATATATATATATATATATATATATATATATATGTATTTAATTATCTCTGTGGATGGATTTGTATAATTTCTACAGTCAGAAAATGACAATTCTACAACTCAATGCATTTGCCTTTGGCTTTAGGTGTCAGAAAAATATTGCCTGACTGTTATCTCTTCAGTGCTAGTAGCTGCAAGCATCTATTGTGGCAGATTCATTTAGATGTTTTCTCTGTTAAAGGCTTTATTCTGAAAGTTTATGTATTAGGCAATGTGTAAATATTTTAGTAATAAGACTTCAGTCATTCAGGATTAACAATAGTAATCTTTGTGTGTATGATGAGAGACTTACTAGCAGCTAATTTTGTTGTTCTGTTGGCCATTTGGGTTCTATTACTGTCAAAAGACAAGTTAAACAGATTGGACCTGAGCTCAGAGTTAAAAAATAAATAAATAAATATCCCACCTTTTAACTTACTTTGGTGTATAATAGTTGAGCTAGATGTCACCCAAGAAAAAGAACAGTGTCTGGTAGCTTCATTTCAGTCTAGGGACAAGGGTTGTTGTTAGTTCTTGTTGAGTCAGCTCCAACTCATGGAGACCTTATGTATGACAGAAGGACATGTCCAGTTCTGCACTATCACATGATTTGTGATGTTTGAGCCTATTGTGTCGATTCATCTCATGAAGTACTTCCCTCATTTTCATTGACCCAATACCTTTCCAAACAGGATGTCCTTCTCTGGAGAATGGTCGTTCTTTCTTAATGATATGTCCAAAGTAAGCAAGATGAAGTCTTGCCTTCCTCACTTCCATAAGGAAAGAAAAGTTGGAAATCTTTATGTCATCTCTGCTTTCCTTGATTTCTTCAAAATACTCCTTAAGAGAACTAAAATTTATATTTTAAAAATTAAGAACTACTAAAAAAAATAGGGAAAGTTCTAAATGTCAATCTATTGGAAACATACACTTAATTTTTTTTTCCATAATTTTATTTCTTTTGTATGTGTGTGTAATGAAAAGCACACACACATACAAATAATTTATGATGAGGTGAAAGGATATGAAATTTCCATGTTTTATGTCAAAACTATTGAATGTTACCAGTTTCATATGATTTAAACTACACACATTTTGATTTGCAGTGGTTTTAAAGCTGAAAAGTCTACTATAAACATTTCCCTGTTTTATCTCCATCAACATTCTTAAAAATGGTGATATCAATGTGTTGGGATACATTTCATCAATCCCTTATATTTGAATATTAAGATTTTCTCAATTTTCACTATTCTAACAACTATTTCACTATTCTAACAACAATTTCTAACAACAATTTAGGAACTCTGGTAACGTAGTGCCTAAGGCACTTGACTGCTAACCAGAAGGCTGGTGGTTCAAACCCACCAGCCACTCCTTGGAAGGAAGGTTGGGGAATCTACTTCCATAGTGACACCACCTCGGAAACCCAAGGAGGGGTTGTTATGAGTCCGGTCCAACTCAATGACACATAACAACAACAATAACAATCTAGGAGTGCTGGTGGTGTGCCTAAGGCATTTGACTGCTAACCAGAAGGCTGGCGTTTCAAATCCACCAGCCACTCCTGGGAAGGAAGATTGGACAATCTACTTCCATAATGATACTGCCTTGGAAACCCAAAGAAGGGCCTCTATGAGTTGGGATCGACTCGATGGCAGTGAGTTTTAATGCTGCAAATAGCCCACGTTTTAAATTACCTTTTAACATTCTAGAATGTAAGTATTTTATCCTGTGATTTAACATTTCTATATAACCTATTTTTCATTCTTCTCTTTTGTGTTTTCTGCATTCAATATTATGCTTAGAAATTCCTCCTACCCTCAAATTAATTAAATTGCTTTCTCAGGTGTTTTTTTTTTTTTTCAATAGTTCCCTTTTTAAATTAACTATTCAATTAGTCCAAAATTATTTTAGAATATTGCTTGAGACAAGAATCTAGCTCTCTTTTCTGAAATAGTTAACTAATTTCATGAACAAAGTTTATATAAAAATTCATTCTTTTATCACTTATTTAATATGTCACATTTTATCATAATTTTTTTTTTAATATGCATGAGGCTGTTTCTGGGATGCCACTTCTATTTCATTCTCTGCTTGCCTGTTCTGGTACAATTATCATAATTTTAATAATTAAATTGTTATATAAATTTTGAATAGCTGGCAATATAAGACACCCTCCCATTCTTTCTCTTTGAAAGTTTTTTTGGCTATTCTTTCACATTTGTTCCTTTCATAATAATTTTGTTCACTTAGGAAGAAAAAATCATTTTCATCGGGTTTTTATAAGAATAGTATTATGTTTAAAAATAAATGTGGAGAAGAGGAAAATATTTAAAATTTTGAATTTTTTCATTCAAGAGCACTTTCCTCTTTTTTACTTCTTCAAGTCTTCTTTTATAAGAACTTTTAAATCAGTAATTAAAAGTTTATTTCAAATAGGTTTTACACATCTCTAGAAAGTTAATCCAATGCATTTTGTATTTTTAATTGCTATATAAACAAGGTTTTTTAAAATCTCCTTTTAAGCTTGTTTTTCAGGATCCTAGGCAGTGGTGGTTCAGTGGCAAAATTCTTGCCTTGCATACCAAAGACTCAGGTTCTATTCCTAGTCAATGCAACTCAAGCACAGCTACTGCTTGTCCATCAGTGGAGGCTTGTATACACACAGTGGAGGCTTGCTGTGATGCTGCACAGATTTCAGTGGCGTTTCCAAACTAGGATGGACTAGGAAGAAAAACCTGGTGATCTATTTGTGAAAATCAAACAATGAAAATTTTATGGATCACAATGATACTACCCACAACCCATCACGGGGATGGCACAGGACTGGATGGTGCTTTGTCTGTTGTTCCTGGCATCATTACCATGACTTGAAGGCAGACTCTACAGCAGCTAACAACAACAACAAGCAAGTTATTTTTTTTTATTTTTTTTTCACAAGCAGTCACCTTACCAGTCTTGGCTCTGGTAAGATTTCATAGCTAATCCATTCTTCTCTTAGGGTTGTGTTGTTGTTGTTGTTATGTACCATGGAGTCAGACTCGACTCATAGTGACCCCTCCTTGAATTTCTGAGGTGGTATAACTATGGAAGTAGATTGCCCAACCTTCTTTCTGAGGAGTGGCTGGTAGGTTTGAACTGCCAGCCTTTCTGTTAGCAGTCAAGTGCCTTAAGCACTACACTACCAGAGGTTAGTAGCTAGTATATCGTATCTCCAGTATCCCTATACATACAACCATTTGATTTGGTCTTGTGCTTTCTAATATTTTTTTTCTTTTTTTTGCCTCCTATCTACCTTCCCTGATTTTACCTTATATTTTACCTTATATGGCTAGAATTTCCAGAACCTTGTGGTGACACCATTACTTCCCTCCTCCCCAGACTTTAGTTGGAATGTTATTTCAGTTTTGATTTAAAGTACAATGTTGGCAATTGGCTTTAAATACATTTTTCTTTCTAGGTTAAGGTGGTAGAATTACTTTCATAGATTAAGGGTTTTTACTCATTTGTGTATTGAATTCTGTCAATTGAATTTTCATCTCTACTGAGATAATGGTATTTATCCTTTGATCTATTTATTGACAAATTAGATTAACAGGCTTCTTAATATTGTGCAATTCTTGCATACCTGAATAATCCCTGTTAGGCAATAGTATATTATTCTTTTAAAAAGGTGTTAGATGAGATTGATTTTCAGTTTATTTGGTATTAATACTTAGTTTATTGTGTAATATCAGGAGTTGTTATCAAAATCATGTTAACTTTAGTGAGAATAATTGGGAATATTTCTCACTTGTTCACACATTTGAGCAGGGCATGGGAAGGAAAACATTTTCTATCCACATTTTAAAAAAAAAAATCACTGCCATTGAAGTGATTCTAATAATGACCCTTCCTTGGGTTTCCAAGGTGGCATCTCTATGGATGTAGATTGCCCAGTCTTCCTTCTGAGAAGTGGCTGGTGGATTTGAATCACTAGCCTTCTGGTTAGCAGTCAAATGCCTTAGCACTACTCCACCAGAGTATCCACAGTAATTGTCTATATTTCTCCTTTATTTTTTTTTTTCTGGGTTCATAGTATTGGGGGTCTCATCAGACTCCATCTGACCAGTAATTCTGGTCATTATTGGGTTTTTGGATTTTGTTCCATGTTTTTCCTCCCCCTCTATCCAGGATCTCCAGATTTGATCCTTTTTAATTCTTCCTTTTTGAGAACCATCTATTATTGTGAGGTGTATCTTTATAATAACACTTACCAAATGGAGGGGACAGTTGCTCCATTACTTTAGTTTGTTCCTTTTCATTTGACCCAAGGTAACTTACTTCCAGATGTTCAGATTATTTTTTTCTTTTCTCATCTTTCCAAAGAATGGTTTATGATTAGCTACTTGAGATTAGTTCCCACAGGGTTTATGTAGTTCTGCATTTGAATCTCCTAAAATGCAGAATTAAAAGAAAGAAAGAAAAGAGAAAACAAACAGCTAACTCTAGTTTTACAATGACTGTTGGGATATCCATCAGACTTGGCAGGAAGAGATTTCTAGATGTAGAAGGATGGAATGGTTGAACCTGAAAGTTTTAGCCTGATCAGAGATTTCTCTTTTTCTGTGTTTGCTGTTGTTGTTGTTAAGTGCTGTCGAGTCATTTCCGACTCATAGCGACCCCATGCACAGCAGAAAGAAACACTGCCCGATCCCACGCCAGCCCCACAATCCCTGCTATACTTCAGCCCATCATCGCAGCCACCGTGTCAATCCATCTCGTTGAAGGCCTCCCCCTCTTTTGTCGACCCTCCACCCTACCAAGCATGACATCCTTCTCCAGGGAATGGTCCCTTCTGACAACATCACCAAAAT
>NW_006921697.1:9726408-9749257 GCF_000298275.1 Orycteropus afer afer | reverse complement strand
TGAACCTCTGGAAGTTCTCTGTCAATATACTGCTGCAAACGTTTCTGAATTATCTTCAGTAAGATCTTACTTGCGTGCGATATTAATGATATTGTTCTATAATTTCCACATTCTGTGTTTGCTGTGGGAGCCCAGAATTAATGGAGACAATATGCTTCCAACAGAGGAGTCATCTTTTTGGAAGCATTGCCAGTATTGTGCCCATATTCTCTAGTTAGAATGTAGAGTATGTACCCTAATATGATCTCTGCTATGACATATGTCTTATGGAGTTTTCTCAGGCCCACTGCTAGAAGAAAACAAAATCATTCTTTCCCTTAGTCTATCTATGAATCAGAGAATTTAGATAAGTGAGCACAAGCAGAGTTTCCTTTCTCTACTTCCTAATACATCCTTTACAAGTAGTGAATTGTGTGTTAGCTTGCCCATTCCTTATTCTGGTCTTTGTACTTTTTCTTTCAACTTTTCTCAATTTATCCTACTAGATTCAATCTCTTCCTCATTCCCATTACTGGCAGGGGTCTCACAATTATTGTATTTTTCAGTCATTTGAGTAAAGACAGCAGAACAAAGGGAAGGAAGTGCATGAATATAAAAGCATGTATCTAATACCTTCTTAGGTGCACATTCTCCTTTGACTTCATTGTGAGGAAATGTTGCCAAGTGAGTCAAATAGAAAAATGTTCATATTCAAGTTTCATATGAACCTAGGGATGATGCTTTCCTATTGTAGAGACTCATAAAAAGAATTGTTATAGGAGATTTTCGAGAAAAGAACTAGCTTAAAACTTTAAGAGCAAGTTGTTAGCACCAATGATTTCATGGCACATGAGGATGAGTGATGATTGCCTATAATAAGGAAACTTGGGCCCCAAAGTTAAGCATGCATAAGCCAGAGATCTCCCCATGGGTAGCCAGAGTAAAAACATTTTTTTTTTCTGCTCTTATGTACTTTATGTATAATCATCTCTTGATTTTGTCCATTCACCTAATATGAAACAGAAAACCTAGCCCTTTACATTGCTAGTGTGCCTTCCAATTCCACCATTTTTAAAGGTTATTTCAAGACTTTGCATCTTTGTAGGCAGGTTTCCTGGTGCCATTTCCATTTCTGACCCAAACCTGAAGCAATTCACACTTTAGCCAATTGAAGTGTTTTCCTCTTCAGTTCTTCAGAAGAATTAGTCAAAGGAAAACTTGATAATACACCTAGAAAATTGGATGCTACTGTACTATTCTATAGGCAGTTCATTCTCTGACCCAGCATGAGCTCAGAGCATACCCTGACACCGGGGGATTAATTGGCCATGTAATTGTTATCCTTGCTAGTAACTGCACAAGCTGTTCTTATTCATATAAGCACCTAATCCTTTCCAAACTCTTCTTGCTTCAATTTGCCTCAATAATATCCTGCAGTCGTGGATAATTGCACATTATGTAGAGAAGGATTTCCTTTGATTGTCTCTAAATTTAGAGTCTGCTAATTTCATTTACTGTCCCCTTCTGGGTAGGCAATGGGAACAGGTAGCAAGAAATATCCAATAAGATGCCCTGCCGTATTTCATTTAAATTCCTCTGTCATATCATGTAATACATATCACTCCTCCATTTCCCCAATAAAGAAACTGAATCTTTGTCTGTGCCTGAAATTCTCCCTGCTACATTTTCCCAGCTATTCTAATTATGTTGCAGCAATCTGATAGATCTGGTGGCATTGTTCAGGGTCACACTAGGAATAAATGGAGATAAGATCATTGACTTTGAGCGTCTAGAGGGCTGTCAGGGAGATGAAGGATGAGACTTATCCTGAATGAAAGTTTAAGAGTTTGAACTAGAAACTTTCTAAGCTGTTGAAAAGGTTGAAGTTTATATATTAAATAGAGATATCCATCTAGGAAATGGTTACTTCATAACAGATCAAGCTTCCCTTATGGGAGTTCTTGAAGTTGTTCAATATTAGCAAGAATCCCTTGGTTCTAGGCTTACTTTTGGGTGACCCTAGTGGGCCACTTTATTTCTTTCAGTCTCTCTAAATTATTTTTTTGTAAATGGGTATACACACCTATTTGAGAAATGTTTTATGACTCTTAATTAACTTAATTCAACAATTAGTTATCTCAGTGAAGAGCAGGACTTGGGATATACTTAGGACATAAAATCAAAAGTACTTTGTGATGGAATATTTTAGAGGGGTAGGGAGAAAGGCATCAGGAACAACAATTTCCTTGCTCCTAAGGAAAAAAAACACACACAATGAACTTTGTTGTTGTTGTTATGTGCCGTTCGACTTATAGCGACCCCTCCTCGGGTTTCCAAGGCAGTATCACCAAGGAAGTAGATTGCCCCATCATCCTTCCGTAGAGTGGCTTTACAATATGTTAAATATTAAAATAATTTTAATAAATGAGAAAATAGATGCCCTGGAGAAGATTATGACTGAGCTGCATCATAACTGGTGGGTAGGCATGTTGAGCTAAGGATGATGATGATTATGACATTTATTGAGTGATTATTTTATCCAAGGAACTATGTTAAGTAAGGACAGGTATCCTCTGCTTTATGAAATTTTGCTTTATACCACTTCACTTTGAAAAAAAAAAAAAGAAAAACAGGTTTTTACCTGCTTTCAGTGACTGAAAGAAATTCAAAGAAGATTTTTGTATTTTATTAAAAAAAGATGACAAGCAAAACTGGTGTTCAGAGTTTGTTTTGTGGTAAACCTTTAAAGAGGCAACATGCACCCCTGGTGTAAAAGTAGCCTTGCCAAGTTTCTTGCCCATGAACTACACTTAGAAACCCAGCACCAGCTACCATAGCTTGGAATTGTGTCTGTGAACACTTTATGTTAGTGTTATTTTACTTTTCATGTGTTATTTCATAGGTTATGTCTTTTGGGTCTGGCAATGCTCAAAAGCTTTTTCTATATAAATTAATGATAATTGCTTCTTTGCTTCATGCCATATTAACTTATACAAATTTTCATAGGGATGCTCTACTTTTTGGATAGCAGGAAAACCTGTGCATGCATGATCTGATTAACTTCATTTGACATAGGAGGAAACTGAATTTCAGGGAAGTTAGGCAACTTTTCTGGGATTATATATTAAAAAGAAATAATAGACACTAATATCAACCAGTATATCCACAATAATACATTACCATTAACACCAAACACCAGGCTAAAGACAAACATGTAAACATCTGAGAAAATCAGATGGAGGTCAGTGAACAGAATTATACTCTAGACTAAGGATAGATTCAGCTGAGGCTAACCTTGTACTGATACCAGTGATACAATACTCACAGTCCTCACAGAAATAACAGAAGACAGACATAGAGTATCCCTCACAGACACCCAGACACTATGGGAGAGAGATTCAATGGATCTACCAACTTAGGACCATAGTACTGGGGGACATCAGACTCAATTGACACAACAAAATACATAAAGATCTTGTTCCATGTCCTACATTGGTGAGTAGTGACTGGGGTCTTAAAAGCTTTCAAGTGGCCATCTAAGATGCAGCTAATGTTCTCCTCTTGTTGGAAGCAAAGAAGAGTGCAAAAAACCAAGGACATTTGGAAGCAATCAGCTCTAGGACATGATGGATCTCAAGACCAGAAGAACTAGATGTGCCTGGTGACCAATGCCAACCACTCAGGAAAGGATCAAAACTGGAGATCCTGGATAGAGTGGGAGGAAAAACATGGAACAAAGTCCAAAAAACACAATAATGGCCAGAATTACTGGTCAGATAGAGTCTGGTGAGACCTCCAATACTATGGCCCTGGGATATATTTTAGGCATAGAATAAAACTCATTCCCAGGGACTAGCTTTCAGCCCAATAGTAAACAAGATGTACATGCAGACCACTCAACCCAGGGTGATGCACCCATATACTCTGTGGATATGTTTTCCTTGGAGCAATCGACCATGGGGCACCAGAGGTGCAACATTTGCATGAGAAAATGCAGGACACATAGGAATGCATAACTATGAGGGGTGTGGGGAGGTTACCGGGCAGGGAGGGGAGAAGGGGACGGAGGGAGAGATTAGATTGGGGATAGTAAATGGGGAGTAAAGCTAAATGTACACGAAATGTTGAATATAAAACAAACTCTGCTCTGTAACTTGCATCTAAAGCACAATTAAAAAAAAAAAAGATAGAACTGGGACTTGAATGTAAGTATGTATGACTCCAAAGCTTGTGCCTTTAATTATTTGGGAAAACTGTTTGAGAGAGCTCTACTTGTAGGGATTCTTAGACATATGTCAATTTTCAGAAGTTGTCTTTATTTACTTGAAGGGTTTATTTTGCACTAAGGAAATTTTGAGACAAAGAGTTATAGAAGTGGGCAGCAGAAGGACATTTTGATCAAAGATTCTATAGAGAAATCCTGACCAACAGGGGGAAAGTGCAGAACAGAATTTCACATTCTAATGGGCTCCAGACTTTCTAGAGCCATGGAAGCTGGATAAATTCCTGAAACTATTGCACTAAGATAATCTTTAAACCTGAAATTAAAAATATCCCTGAAATCTTATTAAATTTTTTTAAAAAAATAGTTTAGCTTAACTAGTAAAGAATGGCTGCCTTGAGCCATAGTGCTGTTTAAAGATCTATCTGGATGGGATCAAACTGACGACAGCAACTCAAAAGATTATGTAGGAAACTTAAAAGGCAGTAAGTTTATGTTATGAGGGAGGAACAACCCAGAAAATAACATGAGAATAGTTCCACAACTCAAAGATATAATCAATATCACTGAACTGTATATATCAAAACTGTTGAATTGATGTACATGTACTTTTTGTTGTGCAAATTTTAACAAGATTTTATATATATGTACGTATGTATATTTGTTGTTGTTGTTGTTATGTGCTGTCGAGTCAGCCCTGACTCACAGCGACACTTTCTTGGGTTTCCAAGGCAGTATCGCTAAGAAAGTAGATTGCCTAACCTTCCTTCCGAGGAGTGCCCAACTTTCCTTCCTAGGAGTGGCTAGTGAGTTTGAACTTCCAGCCTTCTGGTGAGCAGTCAAATGCCTTAGGCACTATGTTACCAGAGCTCCTATATCTGTAACTATATCTATATATCTATATACACACAGATATATCTATATATATAGATACATAAAGAAAGAGGTTTTTTTTTTTTTTTATGTAGAAGCTGGTACAGAGGAGGGTCTCTCAATCTCTCCATCTGCTTGGTGATACTGGAAAGCTGGGATATTATGGAACCTCATAATGTCATCCTCTCAGAATATGAAAGGGTGGAATGAAGTTAAATTCATTTTAGCTAGATTGTCACTTGGTAAATTTCATCTGTTGCTCATCAAACATCCACTTTCTATTAATTTCTTTGCCTGGACTCTTGAATGTAATCAGAATTTTAAACATATAACCAAACTATATGGCAGTAATGACTTACATATATAGTACTTTAATTTATGAATCACTCTCTTTTGCTATTATTGTTTTTTAAAAAATATGGTGGAAGGGACCTTATAGTAACACAAACAAAAATATATTGTTTTGTGCCCTACACCTACTTCCACTTTAAAATTTGATTAAATTCTAACAGGAAAGGTGAAAAAGAATCGTATCATATAATATTATTGCTACTTGTTTTGCTTCTTACAGACATGCTAGTGTGTTCTAACTGTTGGCCATTTCACCCTCATTAGAGAGAATTCCAGGGGGCATCTCAGTGTGATGCAAGAGGCATTGAATCACAAATCTGGAAAACCTTGTGTTTATTTGTGTAACTTTGTGACAATGATATCTCCCTTTCCTTGGATACCTTCTGCTCCAGACATATCTATACGTGTGTGTTTTAGAGAGGGCTGAATAATTTGATTACTAAACACCATGTCATATATAAATTGCTTCCTCCCTCTCATGAGAAGTCTGGGTAATGAGAGTAAGTATTTTCCATATCATGTGATAGCTCCAATCCACTGACTCTGGCTGCTGAAGTGATGTATTGAGAAGGATTTTGCGACTACATCTCACTTAGCAGAAGAAAGGGTCATGATCCATATGCAATCTTTGACATAAACAAAGCAGAGTATGTTTCTTATGAATTCCTTTGGGTAAGATTTTCCAAAGAAGTCTTCTCAAATTCTCTTGTCAAGTTACTCAAATTGTGCTTATGCCATGTTCAAGTTAGTACTAACCATATCAACTAACAAATCTATAAGCTGAGATCAATATTTTCTTTACCTCACTCAGGATGGAGCTAAATTCTCCCAGAAATAACTTCTCATTCTATAGTTTTGCTAAAATCAGACTTCAAATATCTATCCTCAGTCAATAATCTCAGAAAAATTACAATGGTGTTTAAAAGTGTGTTTATGTCTCACTACTTGACCTTGTCTTGCTTCCCCTTCTTTGGATTCAGATGTTGCTGCTAAGTGTTATATCAGGAGTCAGTGGGGATGAGGGCTTGGTGTATTGGAATGACACTGAATTACAAACCATGAGACCCATATTCCACTTCTACTTCCAATTGATCTCCTGTGTGTCCCTGGAGAAGGCAAAGAATTTCCTAATGAAGAAGGACAGAGTAGGGTTCATGATTCTCATTTTATACAATGAAAGACCAAATAGTGACTTGCACAAGACAATTAGCTATTGGAGTAGCACGCAGACCTGGCAGTCTTTCTCCAGCATTCCTGCTGCAGTGATAGAGTCAGTACTGTACAAAGAGATATTTCAATGTCTCAGCAAAAAACAAGGAAAATTGTTTAGGTAAAAATTAACACCTTTAAAAGCCACTCCTATGCAGGCCTTCCTTCCCCCATTTTACTCTGAGTTCCAGACACACCCCCAATTAACCCATCTGAGCTCCTTGGTGATCTGACTTTGTTGACAGAAGAAATTGTTTTATTGGAACAGTGGCACACGGGGCGAGTAGCTGGAACAAGTAAGAGGAGGCCCAGGAAGTGAGCAAGGTGGTTGGAACAGCTAAGAGAGATGAACTTGTCTGTCGGTTTGTTGTACTATGGTGTCTTGAGTGTTGTTGTGAGGCTGGAGGTTGTGCCAGCAGGGATGCCCATGGTGGACTGGTTTGGATGGAGCTTCCAGACTGAGACAGACTCAGAAGAAGTAAGAGACCATCCACTTCTCAAAGAATTGGCCAGTGAAAACCTTATGAATAGTAGTGGAACACTGTCTGATATATTACTGAAAAAATTTTATGCATAGCCCTGAAACATTGTCAGATACAGTGTCACAGGATGAGCCTTTCAGGTCACAAGGCACTCAAAGTACGACTGGGAAAGAGCTGCCTCATCAAAGTAGAACCTACCTTAATGATATGGATAAAGTAGAGCTTTAAGGGACTCCATTTGGTGAAGTGGCATGACTCAATATGAGAAGAAACACCTGCAAACATCCATTAATAACCAATGAAGTATGAGTCTAAGAAGTGTAAAAGTTGTCAAAAAGGAAATGGAATGCATAAAGATTGATATCCTAGGCATTAGTGAACTGAAGTGCACCAGTTTTGGCCATTTTGAATCAGATAAACATATAATCTTCTATGCTGGAAATGACAAATTGAAGAGGAATGGTGTGGCATTCATCATCACAAGATGTATCCTGAAGTACA
Source organism: Orycteropus afer afer (assembly GCF_000298275.1). Classification (NCBI taxonomy): domain Eukaryota; kingdom Metazoa; phylum Chordata; class Mammalia; order Tubulidentata; family Orycteropodidae; genus Orycteropus; species Orycteropus afer. The sequence goes on along the minus strand of NW_006921697.1, from coordinate 9,741,640 downwards.
GTGCTGTCAGTGATAGAATAATATCCATATGCCTGCAAGGAAAGCCAGCTAATGCTACTATTTTTCAAATTTAGGCACCAACTACCAAAGCCAAAGATGAGGAAATTTATGATTTTTACCAACTTCTGCAGTTTGAAATTGACCAAACATGCAATCCAGATGTGCTGATCATCACTGGTGATTGGAATACAAAAGTTGGAAACAAAGAAAAATCACTATTAGTTGGAAAATTTGGCCTTAGAGATAGAAATAATGCTAGAGATCACATGATAGAATTTTGCAAGATGAATGACTTATTCATTGTAAATACCTTTTTCAACAACACAAATGGTGGCTATACAAGTGAACTTCACCAAATGAAGTAAACAGGAATCAGATCGACTACATCTGTGGCAGGAGGCAATGGAGAAGCTCAATATCTTCAGCCAAAATAAGGCCAGGAGCTGATTGTGGAACAGACCATCAACTACTCATATGCAAGTTCAACTTGAAGTTTAAGACAATTAAAACAAGTCCAGGAGAGCCAAAATATGACCTTGATAATATCCCTCCTGAATTTGGAGACCATTTAAAGAATAAATTTGATGCATTGAACACCAATGACTAAAAACCAGAGGACTTGTGGGATGACATCAAGAACACCATCCAAGAAGAAAGCAAAAAGTCATTAAAAAGACAGGAAAGGAAGAAAAGTTCAACATGGATGTCAAAAGAGACTCTGAAATTTGCCCTTGAATGGAGAGTAGCTAAAGCAAATGGAAGAAATGACAAGATAAAAGAAGTAAACAGATTTCAAAGAGCAACTTGAGAAAACAAAGTCAATTATTAAAATGGAGTTGTAAAGTCAAAAGGGAAGAACACGCTCAATATTCCTGAAGCTGAAATAACTGAAAAAAAAATTTAAGCCTTGCGTTGCAATATTGAAAGATTCTATGGTAATACATTGAATGGTGGAGGGAACATCAAAAGAAGATGGAAAGAATACACAAAGTCACTGTACCAAAAAGAATTGGTCGATGTTCATCCATTTCAGGAGGTGGCACATGATCAAGAACCAGTGGTATTGAAAGAAGTTGCACTGATGGAATTGGCAAAGGACAAGGCTCCAGGAATTGATGGGATACCCATTGAGATGTTTCCACAAACTGATGTCACGCTGGAGGCACTCTCAGCTATTCCAAGAGACTTGAAAACCTGGCTAACTGGAAGTGATCCATATTTGTACCAATTCCAAAGAAAGATGATCCCACAGAATGTGGAAATTATTGAACAATACTCTTAATATCACAATTAATATTTTACTTGATATTAATAGTCACAATTATCTTAATTTCACAAGTAAAAATCTTACTGAAGATAATTCAAAAACGGTTGTAGCAGTATATTGACAGAGAACTTTCAGAAGTGCAAGCTGGATTCAGAAGATGACATGGAATGAGGGGTATCATTCCTGATGTCAGATGGATCTTGCCTCAAGGCAAATAATACCAGAAAGATGTTTACTTGTGTTTTATTGACTATGCAAAAGAATTCGATTGTGTGGATCATAACAAATTATGGATAACATTGAGAAGAATGGGAATTCCAGAATACTTAATTGTGCTCATGAGGAACTTGTACATAGACCAGGAGGCTATCATTTGAAAAGATCAAGGGGACACTGCGTGGCTTAAAATCAAGAAGGGAGTGTGTCAGGTTTGAATCCTTTCACCATACTTATTCAATCTGTATGCTGAAAAAATAATCAGAGAAGCTGGACTGTATGAAGAAGAATGTGACATCAGGATTGGAGAAAGAAAAATTAACAACCTGAGTTATGCAGATGACACAACTTTTCCTGCTGAAAGTGAGGATGACTTGAACACTTAATGATGAAGATTGAAAATTACAGTCTGTAGTATGGATTACACCTCAATGTAAAGTAAACAAAAGTCCTCACAACAGGACCATTAAGATACATCACAAAAAATGGAATAAAGATTGTCAAAGACTTCATATTCCTTGGTTGCTAATCAACAGCAATGGAATCAGCAGTCAAATATCAGATGTAGTATATAGCATTGTGCAAATCTGCTGCAAAGACTTCTTTCAAGTGGTGAAAAGCAAAGTTATTTCCTTGAAGACTAAGGTGTGCTTGACACAAGCCAGGGTATTTTCAATCACCTCGTATGGATGTGAGAGCTGGACAAAGAAAAAGGAAGACCAAAGAAGAATTGACGCTTTTGAGTTGTTGTGTTTTAGAAGAATGCTGAAAGTACCATTGACTGCTAAAAGAGCTAACAAATTCGTCCTGGAAGAGATGCAACCGGAATGCTTCTTGGAAGCATTTGTCATCTCACCTACTTTGGTCATGTTGTAAGAAGGGACCATCCCCTGGAGAAGGATAACAAGGTAGGTAAAGTGGAGGTTCAGTGAAGAAGAAGGCCCTCAAAGAGATGGATTGACACAGAGGTTTCAACAATGGGCTCAGGTATAGCAGGGATTGTGGGACTTGCACAGGAATGGGCAGTGTTTCATTCTGCTGTACATGAGGTTGCTATGAGTTAGAGATGACTCAACAGCACCTAACAACAACAACAACAACATCCAGAGGCAGGGAGATGTGTCCCTTGTCAAAGTTCCTTTTTCTCCACAGCCTGCCCAGAGCCCCAAATAACATAACTTTTCAGCTGATTTTAATGTTCAGAGAAGGGAGAGCCCTTAATCCTGACTATTTACTAAGAACTTTATTCACTGTTACTGGAACTCTTAGTTCTCATCCACAGATTAGAAAATAACTGGAAAGAACCTAAGAGAATAGCTAATCATATTCTCTCACTACATAGGGAGCTCTGGTAGCGTAGTGCCTAAGGCACTTGACTGCTAACCAGAAGGCTGGCGGTTCAAACCCACCACCCGCTCCTCGGAAGGAAGATGGGGCAATCTACTTCCGTAGTGATATTGCCTTGGAAACCCAAGGAGGGGTCGCTATGAGTTGGGTCTGACTCAATGGCACATAACAACAACAACAACAACAAACATAATTAGGAAATTGAGACCCATAGAGAGGAAGGGTTTTCCTAAGATCATAGGATACATTAGTGGCAGAATGTGGACTAGAACCAGGTCTCTGAAAAGTGTCTCTAGTAGGTGGATGACCAATTTCATTCAATAATAATTTTTAGGATTTGGTGGGTAACAGTGTTCCACACACCTGCTGCTACATTACAAAATCAAATCAAACCCACTGCCATTGAGTTAATTCCAACTCATAGTGACCCTATAGAACAGACTGGAAATGCCACGTAGGGTTTCCAAGGCTGTAAATGTTTATTAAAGCAGACTTTCTTCATGCTTGGTAAAGTAGTAGTATCTTTCTCCCACAGACTGGCTGGTGAGTTTGAACCACTGACCTTTTGGTTAGTAAATACGAACAAAAGTAGCATAGTGCCTAAGGCACTTGACTGCTAACCAGAAGGCTGGTGGTTCAAACCCACCAGCCACTCCTTGGGAGGAAGGTTGGGCAATCTACTTCCATAGTGATACTGCCTCAGAAACCCAAAGAGGGGTCGCTATGAGTCAGGGCCAACTTGACGGCACATAACAACTACAACAAAAGCTTTAATCATAACACCACCAGAGTTCATTTGCTACATTGCAAGTTATTATAAAATTTAGTGCCAGAAAACAACAGTTGTTTTATTATTCTCATAGATTCTGTGGATCAGGAATCTGGACATGGAATGTCCATGTGAGTTCTCTGCTCCAGAAGTTCATGATTTCTGGGACTTGCCAGGAATGGCTTGAATGGCTGTGTTTGGGATGCCTGGAACAGGGGTATCCACTTTTGAGATAGCTTTTCCACTCACATATCTGGATCCTGGCCTGGAATTGGTGAAGAAAGGTATCAGTTTGGACTGTATACCGAGGAATTTATATGTGACCACTTTAATATGTACTCTTAGAGTAACTGGACTTTTTATATGGCTCAAGTCTCCAAGAGTGAGAACTCTTAACAAACAAGGCAGAAACTGCATGGTCTTTATATGATTTACTTCTAAAAAACACAGAGATCACTTTCACTGTACCTGATTTTGTAGCAATTTCTACATATTTAAAGACAGAGGACATACATTCCACCTCATATTGGAAGGAACACCAGAGAAAATGCAGCCATAGTTTAAATTTGCCATAGCTAGTTCCTACCTAAGTCATTGTCTTGTTTTTGTTAGGTACTATTGAATTGGCTCTGATTCACAGCGACTCTATGTACAACAGAATGAAGCACTGCCCAGTCCTATGCAATCTTCATCATCCTTATACACTAAGCCCATCGTTGCAGCCATGGTATCAATCCATGTCATTCAGAGTCCTCCCATTTTTCATTTACCCTCTACTTTACCAGTCACACTTGACTGATAACCAGAAGGCTGGCAGTTCAAACCCACCAGTCACTCCTCAGAAGGAAGGTTGGGCAATCTGCTTCTGTAGTGATACCACCTTGGAAAACCAAGGAGTGGTCGTTATGAGTCAGATCCAACTCGACAGTACATAACAACTACTACTACTTTACCAAGCATGATATCTTTCTAAAGGGAATGATCCATTATGACAATAGGATCTAAGTAAGTGAGACGAAGTCTAGCCATCCTTGCTTCCAAAGAGCATTCTGGCTGCACTTGTTCCAGGACAGATTTATTTGTTCTTCTGTCAGTCCATAGTATTTTCAGAATTCATTGCAAACACCACAATTGAAAAGCATCAGCTCTTCTTCAGTCTTCTTTATTCACTGTCCAGCTTTCACATGCATATGAGGGGATTGAAAATACCATGGCTTGAGTTAAGTGCACCTTGGTCTTCAAACTGACATCTTTGCTCCTTAACATTTAAAGAGGTCTTTTGCAGCAGTTTGCCCAGTACAAAGTCTGAGTTCTTGGATGCTGCTCCCATGGGTGTTGATTGTGGATCCAAGTAAAATAAAATCTTTGACAATTCCAATAATTTCTCTATTTATCATGATGTTGTTTATATGTCCAGTTGTGAAGATTTATTTTTCTTTATGTTGAGATGTAATCCCTATTGAAAACTATAGCTTTTGATCTTCACCAGTAAAGCTTTAAATCATTTTCACTATCCCAAGTAAGGTGTGTCATCTGCATATCGCAGACTGTTAATGAATCTTCCTCCAATACTGAAGGCATGTTCTTCTTCATATAGTCTAGATTCTCGGATTATTTCCTCAGCATACAGATTGAATAAATATGGTGAAAGGATACAACCCTGATGCATACCATTCCTGACGTGAACCCATACAGTATCACCTTGTTCTGTTTGAATGGTAGCCTCTTGGTCTACGTAGAGTTTCCTCATGGGTATAATTAATTGTTCTGGAATTCCCATTCTTTGCAATTACATCCATAATTTTTCATGATCCACACAGTTAAAAGCCTTTTCATCATCAATAAAAAAACATTCTTTCTGGTATTCTTTGATTTCAGCCAAGACCTATCTAACATTAGCAATGATATCCATCATTCCACTTCCTCTTCTGAATCCAGCTTGCATTTCTGCAAGTTCCATGTCAATATACTGCTGCTACCATTTCTGAAGTATCTTCAGCAAAATTTTATTTGCAAGTGATATTAATTATATTGTTCAAAAATTTCCACATTCTGTTGAATCTCCTTTGTTAGGAATGGACACATATATGGGCCTCTTCCAGTCTGTTGGCCAACTATTTCTCTTCCAAATTTCTTGTCATAGACAAGTAATAGCCTCAAGAGCTGCATCTATTTGTTGAAATATCTCAAGGAGTATTCTATCAAAACCTAGAACCTTGTTGTTTGTCAATTCCTTCAGTGCAGCTTGGATTTCTTCCTCCAATACCATTGGTTCTTGATCATATGCTACCTCCTGCAAAAGTTAAACATTGACCAATTCTTTTTGGTACAGTGACTTGGTATATTCCTTCCATCTTCTTTTGATATTTCCTGCTTCATTCAATATTCTGTCCATCAAAACCTTCAATATTGCAACTCATGTCTTGAATGTTTTCTTCAGTGCTTCAAACTTGAAAAATGACAAGCGTCTTCTTCCTTTTTTGTTCTCTAACTCTAGGTCTTTGTACATTTCATTGTAATACTTTACTTTGTCTTCTCAAGCCACCCTTTGAAATCTTCTGTTCATCTATTTTATTTCATCATTTCTTCCATTCATTTTAGCTACTGCCCATTCCAGAGCAAGTTTCCAAGTCTCTTCCAACATCCATTTTAGTTTTTCTTCCTTTTTAATGATATTTTGCTTTCTTCATGTATGATGTCCTTGATGTCATCTCACAACTAGTCTAGTTCAATCATTGCCATAGATATAAAATCTATTCTTTAGTAGGTCTCTTAATACAGGTGGGATAATTTCAAGACCATATTTTAGCTCTTGTGGCCTTGTTTTGATTTTCTTCACCTTCAGTTTAAGCTTTCAAAGTGCCAATTGATGGTCTGTTCCACAGTCACCTCCTTGCCTTGTTTTGGCTGATGATATTGAGCTTTTATATCACCTCCATCCACAAATATAATCAATCTGATCCCTGTGTATTCTGTCTGGTGAGGTCCATGTGTATAGCTGCCATTTGAAAAATGGTATTTGCAATGAATAACTTCTTAGTCTTGCAAAATTCTACCTTGCAGTCTCCAATGTCATATTTGTCACCAAGGTCATATTTTCCAACTACCTATGATTCTCTTTGTTTCCAACTTTCTCATTCCAATCACCAGTAATAATCAATACATTTTGATGGCATGTTTGGTCAATTTCAGATCACAGAAGTTGGTAAAGATCTTCAGTTTGTCTTTAGCTTTAGTGTTTTGTGTGTAAATTTGAAAAATAGTAGTATTAACTGGTCTTCCTTGTAGGCATGTGAATATTACCCTATCACTGACAGTGTTGTACTTCAGGATAGGTCTTAAAATGTTTGTTTTGACAATGAATATGATGCCATTCCTCCCTAGTTTTTCATTCCCAGTATAGTAAACCATGTGATAGGCTGATTCAAAATGAAAAATACCAGTCCATCTCAGCTTACTAATGCCTACTATATTGATCTTTATGCATTCCATTTCACTTTTGACAACTTCCAATTTTCCTAGATCCATAGTTCATCCATTCCATGTTACAATTAGTATAAATGTTTGTAGCTGTATTTTTCCCATTTTACATTTTGTCCATCTGCAAATGAAGGTCTCAAAAGCTTTACTCCATATTCATAATTAAGATCAACTCTACTTTGTGGAGACAGCTCTTTTGAGTGCTTTTTTGAGTACTTTCCAACCTCAAGGGCTCATCCTCCAGCACTGCATCTACAGTATTTCATGGCTATTCATACAATGTTCCAATAACATATCACACAACATTCCCTGCTATTCATAAGGTTTTCAGTGACCAATTTTTTCAGAAGTGGATGGCCTCATCCTTCTTCTCAGTCTGTCCTAGTCTCTGGAAGCTCCTTTGAAACATTTTTACCATGGGTGACCCTGCTATACTCTGAAAAACTGGTGACAGAGGCTCCAGACTCAGAGCAACATGCAAGCCACCACAATGTGACAGACAGACAAATGAGTGGTAGAAGTCATTGTTGTGGGTAGGCAAAACTATGAAAATTTCTCCCTCCATGGAGGTGATCTTGAGAAAGAAAGATACCTAAACAAACAAAATGCACATGTATCAACAGATTATAGTTAGATTTTGACAGAAGCAATAAAATAAATAAATGATTTAATCAAAGTTTAACAGGACAGGGCAGAATGTTGGGATAAAACAGGAAGTAGTCAAAACATACTTCTCTGAGGAGGTGTTTAAGCTGATACTTGAAGGATGAGAGAAGTCAGCCATGTAAAGCAAAGGAAAAAGCACTCTAGGTGAAGAGGAATATATAGTCTCTGGGTACAGAACATATTTTAGCAAAAGAGTGAATAGAAGTCACTGTTGTTGTTAGGTGTTCTTGAATCATCTCTGACTCATAGTGACCTTATGTACAACAGAATGAAACACTGCCCAGTCCTGTGCCATCCTCATGATCCTTGCTATACCTGAGCCCATCATTACAGCCACTGTGTCAATTTATCTTGTTAAGTGCCTTCATCTTTTTTGTTGACCCTATGATATCCTTCTTCAGGGAATGGTTCCTTCTGACAACATGACCCAAGTAGAGGAGGCAAAGTTTGGCCATTCTCGCTTCCAAGGAGCATTCTGGCTGCACTTCTTTTAGGATAGATTTGTTAGTTCTTTTAGCAGTCCATGGTACTCTAAGTATTCTTTTCCAACACAACTCAAATGCATCAACTCTTCTTTGCTCTTCCTTATTCATTGTCCAGCTCTCACATGCATATGAGGTGATTGAAAATGCCATGGCTTAGGTTAGGCACACTTTAATCTTCAAGGAGACATCTTTACTCTTCAACCCTTGAAAGAGGTCTTTTGCAGTAGATTTTCGCAATGTAATACATCATCTGATGTCTTGTCCACTGCTTCCATTAGTGTTGATTGTAGAACCAATAATATGAAGTTTTTGGCAACTTCAAACTTTTCTCTGTTTATTGTGATGCTGTTTATTGGTCCAGTTAGAGATTTTTGTTTTCTTTATAATGAAGTGTAATCCATACTGAAGACTGTAGTCTTCAATATTCATCAGTAAGTGCTTCTAGTCATCCTTACTTTCAGCAAGTAAAGTTGTGTCATCTGTGTAGCACTGGTTGTTAATGAGCCTTCCTCCAATCCTGATGCCATGAGAATCCATTATGGCAGGAAAAGAACAAATTTTGGGAAAAGGAGTATGAGATGAGGTTGCATAGGTTGGTGGCAGGTCATAAAGGATTGAGTGTGTCCTAATAAGAAATCTGGCTTCAGTCCCTGGTATAATGGAACTTTATTTATCATTTATAAAAATATCTCTGTGACATCGTTTAGAATGATTGGAGTGGGCCAAAACTGATAGTTGGAGACCAGTTAGGTAGATAGATATGCTAAAATCTTAGGCATGGAATACAGGATACCAGGGGTAGGATGGAGTTCAAGGAGAATGGATTGCATTCATAAAATCTTAGAGGCAAATAAACAGAACTTGCTAAGAATTTTGAAGTGGGAAATGAAAAAAGAAGTCAAAGATAATTCTATATATTTTGTCTTGAGCACTTGGTTGGTTTTGCAGTCAATTCCTAAGAATTTTCTTTTCCATGTTGCTGTTTATGAACCATTTGCATTTCCTCAAGCATTGTATCCATGTATATAATTTTAGATGAAAAAAAAAGATGCTTGATGAAAACTAACTTAAATAATAGATTATTATTATGTCTATAACTGAAAGTTCAGAGATATGACCTTAATGATGTCATCATAGACCCAGTTTCTTTCCATGTATCCATTTTGCCTTTCTTAGTATTAAATTCATTTATTTTTCCTGATTACCTTGTGGTTACAATATGGTTGCCAATAACAGTTGGGGCTATATAGTTTGTTGTTTATCTCCTATAGAAGAGAGACACAGAGACAAATACACAGATAAAGTCACACAAGCATAGACTGAGACTTTCCACTGGAGCCAATTTAGATTATTTCTGGGCCAATATAAGTCACTCAAAGAAGACCATATACAATTGTCTTGGACGATTTAGAATCTGTACCTGGAGCAAGGTGTAATGTCATCTTTCCTCAAGTCTCACAGAAGATATGCAGCTACAAGAACAGAAGAATGGTTCTTAAGATGATAAACAGAAGAGAAATGGATGCCAGTTGCCTAATAAAAGTTATTGCACACTCTAATGAGGCTACCTCTGGGTCTAGAGGGAAAATCTGTGTTTGTTCAAAAGGAATAACTAAGTTGTGAGCACTTCAAGTATTATGACTGGAAGAGAAGACAAGTTTTTGATAAGACATTTTGCTGGTAGTTAAACAATTTATAAGCAATATCTCCCCTTACATGTGACAGCTCACCTCTTTTCCTCTCAAAAAACTTGGTACAGTGGAAAGTAAAGTATTGTGAAAGAACAGATTTGGTTTATTAAAGACTTCTTCTTCCAGAGACTCTTGGTATCAAGTAGTAGAAGACGAAGTAGAAAGGTGTAAAGGTCAACACCAGATTAGTCAGTCATCCAAAGAAGATACCATTCTATAAGGTGGTATTTAGCCATCCCTAAGGAGCTCTGGAGGAGCTCTGGTAGCATAGTGCCTAAGGCACTTGACTGCTAACCAGGAGGCTGGTGGTTCAAACCCACCAGCCACTCCTCAGAAGGGAGGTTGGGCAATCCTACTTCCGTAGGGATAATTGCCTCGGAAACCCAAGGAGGGGTTGCTATGAGTCGGGGCCGACTTGATGGCAAATAACAACAACAACAAGGAGCTCTGGTAGCATAATGCCTAAGGCACTTGACTGCTAACCAGAAGGCTGGCGTATTAGACCTACCAGCCACTCCTCAGAAGGAAGATTGGGCAATCTACTTCTGTAATGATACCACCTTGGGAACCCAAGAAAGGGTGGCTATGAGTTGGAGCAACAACAACAAGAAGGAGCTCTGGTGGATAGTGGGTAAGGTATTTGGCTGCTAACCAGAAGGTTGATGTTCAAACTCACCAGCTGCTCCATGGGAAGAAAATGAGGCAATTTATTTCCATAAAGATTTACAGCTTTGGAAACACAATGGGTGTTGCTATAAGTCAGAATCAACTTGATGGGGTGGGGTATTTTCTTTTTCTTTCTTTCTTTCTTTTTTTCCCTTTAGGCATGGTTGTTTCAAGGAGAAAAGTCTACCCAGTATAGTAGGATGCCATGTGCACTCTCCTTCAGTCCTTTTAAAATATCCATCAATACCTGTCCCCATCCTCATTAAAACCACTTTTTCTGTGTGTGTGTGTGGGGGGGGTCAAATAGGAAAGTGTATTCAGAAGGAGAAATTAGTGAAAAGGATACCCATCACTTTTTGCATACCTCTTAGCTTTTGCAATTCCCTGGTGCTACTTTGACAAGCCCATTTCCTTCTTCTCACTATTCCATGACTCCCAGAGTATGTTTATGGGAACTGTGGTGGTTATGTTTATGTGTCTACTTGTCTGGGCCTGGTTGAGTGGATGGGCAGCTGGTGGTAGTTATTCCCCATGATGAGACTGGCAATCAACTCCATGGTGGGATTTACCACAAGGAGCTGAGTAGCTGCCTTAGGGAATGTGATCTGCTTCCTGTATATAAGCAGAAGCCTTGGGGAATGATCTCTAGCTTATGACATATTTGAACCCTGCATGTAGCTGTGTCATTTTTCAGCAGCCTGCCATGCTCTCCCAACATTGCAACTTGCAATGGACTTAAATTAATGGCCTGCTGTATGGTTTGGTAACATTGGGACTATGCCTTTTTTATTTGTCAACCTTGGGTTTATCTGCCTCAGCAGCCAGCAGCTGTCTGAGTGAAGAAACACCTCTAGCTCCAGTGGGCCGGGAGCAGGAGGCAGAGCTGGACCCCAAGGTTGAGGGGCTTTCACCCAGCCCCTAGAGCCTGGAACTTTGAACTTAGACTTAAAGCCTCCAAACTGTGAGAATAAACTCTTGTTTGTTAAGGCCATTCCATGTGGTATATTCCTGTCAGAGTAGCACTAGGTAACCAGAACAGGAACTGTATTTATTTATTGATTGATTGCTTGATTATTAAAGTCACTATCATACAATCAATGCACTCTAGTAGATTAAGAATCACAGCCTTGGAGTCAGACCTAGACTTGAACTAAACCTCTGCTACAATGGATTTGGGCCATGTCTCTTCACATTTCTGAGTTTCAGTTTTCTAATTGGAGTCTCAATGTCTTCTTTTTTTTTTTTTATTTCATCTGCCTCTAGGGTTGTGTGAAGTAAAATGAAATGCTGTCTATAAGCCATTTAACACAGTACCTGGAACATAGTAAGTGATCAAAAAATAGTATTCAGAAGATAGGGATGGTAGTAATGGAATCAAAATAAGATAACCAAAGATATAATATAAAACTAAAGCAAAAATATGGTGGCCACAATGTCAGACTAGTCAGATGTACTCACCAGACATTCTCCATCAAAGATGAGAAAATAAGTGACTGGATAAGGATGACAATCCTGGAACCCAGAACTTCAAATGAAAAGATACAGAAGTAGATCAAATACCAATTAGAGACTGAATGAAAACTGAACAAGGAGACATAGGCAAGTGATGAATTGCCAATGAGTCTGACACAGTGTGACCATTTTGAATTATTACAGGTAGCATTCAGATGAGGGCAGGAACAAGGTAAACAACTCTATTAGCTCAGGACTGTACCAGCATACATATTAGTGATCGGAGATCAGAGAGATGTGATTTCTCCCCTACCCTACACAACTCTCTGGTAACTAGAGGTATGCCCACCAATGCCCACCCCCTCTCACCCAGCAGCCAGTCAGATACCATGCCACTGCCAGTCCTTTGCTGTGTGTTTCTCTTTTTTCTTCTACCATGCCCCTTTTTTTCTTCCACTCCAGTCCCACTGCCATCTTTTTGATTCTGTAGAGTGAGTGCCTCAACTGCCTCCTCAATCAGGTGCAACTGCCCGCACACCTCCATGGTTGATGGTGCATGCTCCTGGGAGGGAGGCATCATGTTGCCAAGGAAGCTCTGCTTGGTGTCTAGCACTTGCACCAATATAGTGATACTTTTATTTTTCTTTATTCTCTTTCTTCTTAATTTTTTTCCTCCCCCCCCCCATTGTTTTCTTTTTTTGTCATCTTTTTCTTCTTCCCTATTTATTTATTTATTTATTTGTCATCCATGAAAGCAAGTACCCTGCCCCCACCACATCCATGGCCAGCAGAATTCACTCCTGCCTCTCTACAATCAGTGGTGTGTGCTTTCATGGAGTAGACACCATATTTCCATTGGCAGCAGTGTTTGGTGGCTAACATTTGCCTCAGTACTGTGCTGTTTTTCCTTTTCTTTTTATTTCTTTCTATTTATTTCTTTATACTCTTTCTCTTTAACTGTAACTCACATTTCTTTCTTTTCTTTTTTCCTCTACACTTATTTATTTATTTGGTCATGTGGCTCTGGCACTCCACTCCTCCTGCCTCCACCATGCCTGCCTCAACAGCCTTCATACATGGTTCTGCATGATCCCAGAGAGTGGGAGCTCTGTCTCCTGCAGCAGCACCGGAATCCACTCCTCTGTGGATAGCAGTGCTTCTGTGGAGTAAGCACAGCACTTCCATTGAAGCTATGATTGGTAGTTAGCACTTGCAGTAATACTGTGCCGTTTTAATCTCATTTTTACATTTTTTATTTTTCGTTCTTCTTTTCTTTCTTCTTAGTCCTTCCTTCCACTCAATTATTTCTTTTTTCTTTTCCTTTCTTTTCATTTTTCCTTCATTTCCACCTTCATTTTTCCTCTATCAGTTGGGAGTCAGAACATGTACCCAAGTATACCTGCCACATCTATCACCCCATGCATTGTTTGAATGCCATCACCTACTCCACTAATGTTGGATCAATGACAGCAGCCAACATCTATACAGCTTGCTCTCAATTGGTCTACACAAAGATTAGAAACTCATGCTCATATTCCCAACCAATACCTGTCTTCAGATAGGTGGTTAGCACTCTAGTGCTACTAATGAGCAACCAGAGTAGCACCTGCCCAGGTGCTTGGATATATTAGAACAAAACCAAAGAAAAAAATTAAGATGAAGCAAACCAACAAAAATTAACAAATTAATATATTAACACCAAACTATCTTGGAGACAACAGGCAACTTCAGACACACACACAAGGATAAGATGGAGCAAGCAAGTAAACAAAATACAGAACCAGAAAATCGTCTGGAGGAAGAAATTATATTGTAGATATCTGATAAGAAATTTAAAAGAATTACACCTGGGTCTGTTCAGTGGATCAAGAAAGAGGTCAATGAAATCAACAACAAAGAAATCACAGAAAAAAATCAAGGAAAGCCAAGACAAAACTCTGGAAGAATTCAGGAAAACAAACAAGAATAAATTAAAAATAAATAGAAAATTAGAAATTATACAAGAAAAGCAAATGGAAATGTAAGATATTAATACTAAAATTTCAGAAATAGGTAACACATTGGGAGCAATAAGAAAGAGAGTTGAATCAATGGAAGAAAGACTTAGTGAAACTGAAAACAAATTTCTTAATACTAATCTGTTAGAGGGATTAAAAGACAGGAACCCAGACAGAGGAGCAGTCAGTCGCAGGGATCCAGGCAAGGAGAGGGAACTCAGACATGCCCAAAGCAGCAGGGTGGGAGAGCGGGAGAAAGGGGATAAAAAGCCAGGAACCCAGACAGAGGAGCAGTCAGCCACAGGGATCCAGGTAAGAAGAGGGAATTGAGGCATGCCCAAAGAAGCAGGGTGGCAGAGTGGTAGAAAGGGGATTAAAAGGCCCAGGAATCCGGAGAGGAGGAGTCAGCCACAGGGACCCAGGTAGGGTGGTATGAGATGTTTCCAAGAGGGAGACAAACTTGTCTGTTGGTTTGTCCTACCATGGTGATATTTTGATGTGAGTTTTGAGGCTAAGCCACTGGTGTTTCAAACCCAGTGGGATGCACATGATGCACAGGTATCAGCCCAGCTTACAAACTGAGACAGACTAGGAAGAAGGCAGTGGCTGTCCACTTCTCAAAGATTTAGCCAGGGAAAACTTTATGAATAACAAAGAAACACTGTCTGATATATTACTGCACAACTTTATGAATAGTCTGGTTAGGTTGAAGGTTCTCAAAATAGGACTAGGAAAGAGCTGCATCATCTGAGTAAACCCAGCCTTACTCCTATGGATAAGGTAAAGCTTTTGAGACCTCCATGTGCTGATGTGGTACCACTCAAATTAAAGAGAAACAGCTGCAGACATCCATTAATCATCAGAACATGGAATGTATGAAGTATGAATCTAGGAAAATTGGAAGTTGTCAAAAAGGAAATGGAACTCATAAAGATTGATATCCTCGGCATTAGTAAGCTGAAATGGACTGGCTTTGGCTACTTTGAATCAGACAACCATGTGATCTACTATGCAGGGATCTACTATGCAGTTTGAAGAGGAATGACGTGGCATTCATCATCACAAAGGATGTTTCCAGATCTTTCCTGAAGTACAATGCTGTCAGTGATAGGATAATATCCATACGCCTACAAGGAAGACCCATTAATATGACTATTATTCAAATTTATGCCCCAATCACCAAAGCCAAAGATGAG
>NW_006921697.1:9718072-9724762 GCF_000298275.1 Orycteropus afer afer | reverse complement strand
ATCAAGAAGGGAGTGTGTCAGGGTTGTATCCTTTCCCCACACTTATTCAATCTATGTGCTGAGCAAATAATCTGAGAAGCTGGACTATATGAAGAGAAACGTGGCATCAGCGTTGGAGGAAGAATCATTAAAAACCTGAGATACGCAGATGATACAATTTTGCTTCCTGAAAGTGAGGATGACTTGAGGCACTTACTGATGAAGGTTGAAGAATACAGTCTGAGTATGGATTATGTCTCAATATAGAGAAAACATAAATCCTCACAACTGGACCAATGAGAAGCATCACAATAAATGGAGAGAAAATTGAGGTTGTCAAAAATTCACGTTGCTTTGTTCTGCAATCGATGCCAACGGAAGTAGCTGTCAGGACATTAGATGACATGTAGCATTGAGAAAGTCAACCGCAAAGCAACTCTTTCAAGTGCTAAGGAGCAAGGATGTCTCTTTGAGGACTAAGGTGCACCTGACAGAAGCCATGATATTTCCAATCACCTCGTATGCATGTGAGAGCTGGACAATGAATAAGGAAGATTGACGAAGAGTTGATGCTTTTGAGTTGTGGTACTGGTGAAGAATCTTGAAAGTACCTTGGACTGCTAAAAGAACTAACAGATCTGTCCTAGAGGAAGTGCACCCAAAATGCTCCTTGGAAGTGAGAATGGCCAGACTTCATCTCTCCTATTTTGGTCATGTTGTCAGAAGGGACCATTCCCTGGAGAAGGATGTCATGCTTGGTAGGGTGGAGGGTCGATGAAAGAGGGGTAGGCCTTCAATGAGAGGGATTGACAAGATGGCTGCAATGATGGGCTCAAGTATAGCTGGGATCATGCAGCTGGTGCAGGATTTGGCAGTGTTTCATTCTGCTGTGCATGGGATCACTGTGAGTTGGAAATGACTTGGCGGCACCTAACAACAACAGCAACAATCTGTTAGACGAGCAATTAGAAAAAAGAGTGAGAAAATGATAGAAGTCTAAGAATTATTCAGAACACTATTAAAAGGAATAACTTAAGTGTGATCAGAAACTCAAACTATATAAACAAACAAGAAAAATCACACACACACATACACACAAAATGCAGCAATTGAGAAAAAAAAATTTCAAAGACTTACTGAAAGAAACCTTCCTCAATATCATGAAAGATGAGAAGATACACATTTAAAAAGCTCAAGGAGCTCCAAGAAAGATTGACCTGGAAAGAAAATCATAGAAACATATCATAATTAAACTTGCAAAAACTAAAGACAAAGAATCCTGAAAGTTGCTCAAGAAAAAAATGAAAAGTTAACTACAAAAGAGAAACAATAAAGGCTCAGCTCTGATTTCCCAGAAAAAGCAGAAACATATCATAATTAAACTTGCAAAAACTAAAGACAAAGAAAGAATCCTGAAAGTTGCTCAAGAAAAAATGAAAAGTTAAGTATAAAAGAGAACCAATAAGGCTCAGCTCTGATTTCCCAGCAAAAGCTATGCAAGAAGGAAGGCAATGAGATTACATATATAAAACAAATATTGTGTTGTTGTTATGTACCGTCGAGTCGAACCCGACTCATAGTGACCCCTCCTTGGGTTTCCAAGGCAGTATCACTATGGAAGTAGATTGCCCCATCTTCCTTCCGAGTAGTGGCTGGTGGGTTTGAACCGCCAGCTTTCTGGTTAGCAGTTATGTGCCTTAGGCACTATGCTACCAGAGCTCCCAAAACGAATATTAGCACCCAATAATTATATAACCAGCAAAATTGTCCTTCAAATATGGTGGTGAAATTAGGGCATTTCTAAATAAACAGAAATTAAGAGAATGTGTGAAAACCAGACCAAACTAATAAGAGATGCTAAAGAGAGTTCTTTGAACAGAGAAACAACAGTATCAGACAACATCTTGAGATTAAAACACACAACATCATACCCAGAAATCAACCCAAATATAGAAGTATCAAAAATAAAATAAGCCTACAAGATGGAAAATAAGGAACCCGAGACATCAATTTATAAACAATGACAGCTACAAAATAAAAAAGAAGGAATAAATGGTGGAGATACAGAACTTTCAGGCAAGGAAGAAGTCAATAAAATATCAAGATAAAACTAAACTCACTACCGTCTAGATAGATCTGACTCATAGCGATGCCTTCTTGGGTTTCCAAGGCAGTATCACTATGGAAGTAGATTGCCCAATCTTCTTTCTGAGGAGTGGCTGGTGGGTTTGAACCACCAGCCTTCTGGTTAGCAGTCAAATGCCTTAGGTACTACACCACCACAGCTCCTAAAATATCAAGATAGTATGGACTATTTTAAACTTTGGAAGATAATAGTTTCAGGAAACAATAAAACAACAGCAGAAGCGAAGGATAAGAAAATCTGTAAACAAAATGAACTCAGCACAGAAAAATCTGTGGAACAAAATACCCATCAGCAGCACACATATACACATACCAAATAAATGACAGCAACAAAGTCACACTTACTGATAATTACACTGAATGTAAATGGAATAGATATACCAATTAAGAACCAGAGAGTAGCAGAATGGATAAGAGCACATGGCCTATCCTTATGCTGTCTATAAGAGATACCTTAAACAAAAAGATAAAAGTAAGGTAAATATCAAAGTATGAAAATAACATATATCAAGCAAATGACAACAAAAAAGAGTAGGAGTGGAAATATTAATTTCTGATGAAACAGACTCTAAGTCAAAAACTAGCAAAAGAAAGAAGGACATTATGTAATGATTAGAGGATCAATCCAAGAAGAGGATATAGCTATAATAAATATCTACACACAAAATGAAAGATCCCCAAAATACATAATTCAAACTTTACCAGAATTGAATAGAGGAATAGACTCCTCTAGAATAATAGTAGGAGATGTTATTGCAATGCTTTCAATAAAAGACAGAACAACTACAAAGAAACTTAACAAGGATAAAGAAGATCTAAACAACACAATCAGCTAACTTGAACTCACAGACATTCACAGAACACTTGACCCCAAAACAGCATAATATCCATTTGTTTCCAGTGCACATGAAATATTCTCCAGAACAGATCATATTTTATGCTACAAAGTAAGCCTCAATAAATTTAAAAACATAGAGATACTGCAAAACATCTTCTTAGATCATGTTGTTGTTGTTGTTATTTGCCACCGAGTCGGCCCCGACTCATAGCGACCCCTCCTTGTGTTTCCGAGGCAGTATCACTACGGAAGTAGGATTGCCCAACCTTACTTCCGAGGAGTGCCTGGTGGGTTTGAACCGCCAGGCTTCCGGTTAGCAGTCAAGTGCCTTAGGCACTATGCTACCAGAGCTCCTAAAAAAGATAAAAGTAAGGTAAATATCAAAGTATGATATCATAGTGTTGTAAAATTAGAAATCAATGATAGGAAGATGAAGGAAAAAAAAAGCATACATATGAAAATGGAATAACATCCTACTGAAAAACTACTGAGTAGTAGAAAAAAATTCAAGAAGTGAAATAACAAAATTCCTTGAATGAATAGAATGAAAACACAGGATACCAAACCATTGAGACACAGCAAATATAGTGCTTAGAAGACAATAAGTAAATGTACACATAAAACAGAGGAATGAGAATCAACTCCCTAACCCAACATCTCTAACAATTAGAAAAAGAACAGCAAAAAAAAGCCTACATTCACCAGAAGAAAGGACATAATATCAAGCAGAAGTAATGAAAGAGAAAAACAATAAAAAGAATCAACAAGACTAGAAGTTGGTTCTTTGAAAGGATTAAAAAAGGAAAAAAAAAAAAACTAACAAAGCACTGGGTAATTTGACAAAGGAAAAGAGTGAGAAAAAATGTGAATAACATGAAAAATAAATGAAATGGGCAAAGTCACAACAGAATGAACTGAAATAAAAAGGATAATAACAAAACACTATGAAGAACTACACCCCAATTTGAAAACCTAGAAGAAATGGACAAATTTCTAGAAACACACTACCTACCCAAACTAACACAATCTGAGTTAGAAGATTTGAAAAGACGCATCATAAAAGAGGAAATTGAACAGGTCATTAAAAACCTCCCAACAAGAAAAGTCCTGCCCCAGACAGCTTCACAGGTCAATTCCACAAAACACTCAAAGAGCTGATACCAATTCTGCCCAAACTTACAGAAAACAGAAAAGGATAGAATACTCTCAAATTTATTCTGCGAAGCAAACATGACTCTGATTAACAAAATCATGCAAGTGAAACCAAACCAAACTCACCGCCATCAGGTTGATTCCAGCTCATAGCAATCCCCACTGAGTTTCCAAGGCTATAAATCTTTATGGAAGCAGATAGCCTCAACTTTCTTCAAAGGACTGGCTGCTAGATTTGAACCACTGACCATTTCATTAGCAGTCAAATATCTTAACCACTACACCACTAGAACTCCTTAAAATCAGGCAAAAATACCATTAAATAAGAAAATTATAGACTAAAATCCCTCCTGATTTAAAAAAAAGAAAAAAAATCTCAACAAAGTCCCGCCAATAGCATTCAACAAGATACAAACAAAATAATGCATCATGACCAAGTGAGAATGATACCAGATATGGAAGGAAGTTTAAACATTAGATAAACAATCAATGTAATATACCACATAAATAAAACAATGGTAAAGAACCACATGATCATATCAATCAGTAGAGAGAAGTCACTTGACAAAATCCATCACCCATTCCTTATAAAAATGCTCAACAAAATAGGAATAGAAGGGAAATTCCTCAACATATTAAAGTCATATATACGAAAACAACATCCAACATTATTTTCAACTGAGGGAGAGTGAAAACATTACATTGAGAGTGAAGAAGTTTTCATAACTTTTCCCCATGTGCTCTATTCATACTCATGGATATATTTGCAACACATATTGATATGTATGGAGAAATATCTTCTGTCAACTGAAGTTCAGTTCTGTGAACTGAACTAACCTATGTGGCTCAATACTTAAACAAGCAATAAGTCTCTAACTTGAAAAATAACAGCAGGGAGTTATGCATTCCTCAGAACAACCAATCACAAAAAATCAAAAGGGCAGCATTTGCCCAGGGAAAAAGTTCAAAAGGCAGGAAGAGATAGGAAGAAAAGGATGAAGGGAAACAATAAACACAGAGAGGAAGAAGAGTGCTGTTATATTGTGGGCAATGCAATCAATGTCATGGAAAAAAAAAACATGTAAGAATTATTGAATGAAAAAACAATTTGTTCTGTAAACTTTCACCCATAACACAATAAATAAATAAATAAACGAAATTGGCGACTATTTGGGCAACCAACCAGGCCTTTTAGACTTCTGAGAGTATGATTTTGCTCTTTCATTTCTTAATGGAAACTAGTTTTAGCAATACTATTTTGGGTCATAATTGACTTGATAGCAGCTAACAACACCATATAATTAAAAATGCCCTTGAGTATAAAATATCATATGGATTTTAATACAACTTTTCAGGATGGAATAGTTAAAGTACCATGTTAAATATATATATCCATTTTAAGACTCATTCCAATTTTAGAAATTGGAAACATTTGAAAATTGTACTTGTTAGAATTGAGTAAATTGGTTATTTTTGAGTGTGAAGTAATACGAATATATAACTTTATTTTATTAAACCAAACCAAACCAATCTCACTGCCGTGGAGTCAGATCCGACTCATAGTAACCCCTCCTTGGGTTTCCAAGGCAGTATCAGTACAGAAGTAGATTCTCCAACCTTCCTTTCAAGGAGTGGCTAGTGGGTTTGAACTGTCAGCCTTGGTTAGCAGTCAAATACTTTAGACTATTACATGACACTATTTGAATACCACTGAAGTAACTCAGGTGGCACAGTGCCTAAAGAATTTGACTATTGACCAGGAGTTTTTTGGTTCAAATCCACTAGCCACTCCATGAAATGAAGATGAAACAATCTACTTCCTTAAAGATTTACCACCTCAGAAATTCAATGGGGGTCATTATGAGTTGTAATGAACCTCATGGCATTGGGTTGGGTTTTAGGCTTTTGGTGATTTCCCTAGTGTGCCTATGGATTTATGTTCATTATGCACTTCTGATTGACAAAAAAAGACTGTCCTCTCTGTATATGAAGCTACACATTAATAAAATTTAATAAAACATAATTATAGGATTATTTCATGGTAAATATATTACTCACCATTTGTCTGCCAGTTTGTTGTACTGTGGTGGCTTGAGTGTTGCTGTGAGGCTGGAGGCTATGCCACCAAGTTTTCAAATACTAGCAAGGTCACTCATGGTGGACAGTTTTCAATGAAGCTTCTAGACTAAGCCAGACTCAGAAGAAGGAAAGGGCCATTCACTTCTCAAAGAATTGGCCAGAGACAACCTTATGGATAATGATGAAACATTGTCTGATACACTACTGGAAAACTTTATGAATAGCCCTGAAACACTGTCTGATATAGTACCAGAAGATGAGTCCCTCAGGTAAGAAGTCACTGAAAATATGACTGGGGAAGAGCTGCCTCCTCAGAGTAGAGTTGGCATTAATCTTGTGGATGGAGTAAAGCTTTTGGGACCTCCATTTGCAGATGTGGCATGACTCAAAATGGGAAGAAACTACTGTAAACATCCATTAATCATTAGAACATGGAATGTACGAAGTATGAATCTAGGAAAATTGGAAGTTGTCAAAATGAAAGTACCAGAAGATGA
>NW_006921697.1:9717268-9717830 GCF_000298275.1 Orycteropus afer afer | reverse complement strand
TCTGAAACTTGCCCTTGAGCGGAGAGTAGCTAAAGCAAATGGAAGAATTGACAAGATAAAGGAGATAAACAGAAGATTTCAAAGAGCAGCTTGAGCAGACAAAGCCAATTACTATAATGAAATGTGCAAAACCTGGAGTTTGAAAACCAAAAGGGAAGAACACGCTAGGCATTTCTCAAGCTGAAAGAACTGAAGAAAAAAATTAAGCCTCAAGTTGCAATATTGAGAATTTTATGGGCAAAATATTGAATGATGCAGGAAACATTAAGAGAAGATGGCAGGAATACACAGAGTGACTGTACCAAAAAGGAATGGTTGATCTTCATCCATTTCAGGAAGTGGCATATGATCTAGAATCAATGGTAATGAAGGAGGAAATCAAAGCTGCAAAGAAAGAATTGGCAAAGAACAAGGCTCCAGGAATTGATGGAATACCGATTGAGATATTTCAACAAACGGATGTCCCGTTGGAGACACTCACTCAGTTATGCCAAGAGATTTGGAAGACAGCTACCTGGCCAACTGATTGGAAGAGATCCATATTTGTGCCCATTCCAAAGAA
>NW_006921697.1:9696692-9710736 GCF_000298275.1 Orycteropus afer afer | reverse complement strand
TACTTCCGTAGTGATACTGCCTCGGAAACCCAAGGAGGGGGGGCCGACTCGACGGCACATAACAACAACAACAACAACAGGCATTATGAGCTGAAATGGACTGGTTTTGGCCATTTTGAATCAGACAACCATATAATCAACTATTCTGCAAATGGCAAATTAAAGAGGAATGGTGTGGCATTCATCACCACAAACAACGTTTCAAGATCTATCCTGAAATACAGTGCTGTCAGTGATAAGATAACATCCACACACCTACAAGGAAGATAAATTAATACTATTATTATTCAAATTTACACACCAACCACCAAAGCCAAAGATAAGGAAATAGAAGATTTTTACCAACGTCTGCAGTTTGAAATTAGCCAAGCATGCAATCAAGATGTGTTAAGTATTATTGGGGATTGGAATGCAAAAATTGGAAACAAAGAAGACTCACTGGTAGCTAAAAAGTATGGCCTTGGTGATAGAAATAACTCTAGAGATCATATGATAGAATTTTTCAAGACCAACGACTTATTCATTGCAAATACCTTTTTTTTCAACAGCATAAATGGTGGCGATTCATGTGGACTTTGCCAACCAGAATACACAGGAATCAGATTGACTACATCTGTGGAAAGAGACAATGGAGAAGCTCAATATCTCCAGCCAAAACAAGGTCAGGAGGTGACAGTGGAATGGACCATCAACTACTCATATGCAAGTTCAAGTTGAAGCTGAAGACAATTAAAATAAGTCCAAGAGAGCCAAAATATGACCTTGATTGTATCCCACCTCAATTTTGAGACCATATGAAGGATAGATTTGATGCATTGAACACCAATGACCAAAAACCAGATGAATTGCTGGAGGACATCAAGAATATCATCCATGAAGAAAGCAAATGGTCCTTGAGAAGACAAGAAAGCAAGAAAAGACCAAAATGGATGTCAGAAGAGACTCTGAAACTTCCCTTTAATGGAGAGTAAGTAAAGCAAATGGAAGAAATAATAAGATAAAAGATCTGAACAGATTTCAAAGAGCAGCTTGAGAGGGTAAAGTCAATTATTATAATGAAATGTACAAGGGCCTGGAATTAGAAAAGCATGGAGGACGAACATGCTCAGCATTTCTCAAGCTGAAAGAACTGAAGAAAAAATCTAAGCCTCAATTTGCAATATTGAAAGATTCTATCAGCAAAATATTGAATGCTACAGGAAACATCAAAAGATTATGGAAGGAATACACAATGTCACTGTACCAAAAAGAATTGGTCAATGTTCATCCATCTCAGGAGGTGGCATATGATCAAGAACCAATAGTATTGATGGAAGAAATTGAAGCTTCACTGAAGAAATTGGTGAAGAACAATGTTCCAGGAACTGACAAAGTGCTCATTGAAATGTTTAAACAAATGGTGCCACACTGCAGGCACTCACTTGTCTATGCCAAGAAATTTGGAAGACAACTACCTGGCCAACTGACTGGAAGAGATCCATATTTATAACCATTCCAAAGAAAGGTGATCCCATAGAATGTGGAAATTATTGAACAATATCATTATTAGTGTTACACACAAGTAATATCTTGCAGAAGATAATTAAAAAAAAACACAGTTGCAGCATATATTGACAAAGACTTTCCAGAAATGCAAGGTGGATTCAGAAGAGGATGTGGAATGAGGGATATCATTGTTGATGTCAGATGGATCTTGGCTGAAAGCAAAGATTACCAGAAAGATGTTTACATATGTTTTGTTGACTATGAAAAAGCATTTCATTGTGTGGATCATAACAAATTACGGGTAACATTGAGAAGAATGGGAATTCCAGAACACTTAATTGTGCTCATAAGGAACATGTACATAGACCAGGAAGCTGTCATTGAACAAGGGGACACTGCATGGTTTCAAATCAAGAAGGGAGTGAGTCAGGGTTGTATCCTTTCATCATACTTATTCAATCTATATGCTGAGCAAATAATCTGAGAAGCTGGACTATATGAAGAACAGCACAGCATCAGGATTTAAGGATGAATTATTAACAACTTGCTATATGCAGACAACACAACTTTGCTTGCTGAAATTGAAGATGACTTGAAGTACTTACTGATGAAGAATAAAGACAATGTTTGCAGTTGGATTACATCTCAACAAAAAGAGAATGAAAATCCCCACAACTGGACCAATATACAGCATCATGATAAATGGAGAAAAGATGGAAGTTGTAAAAGATTTCATATTATTTGGTTCCACAATGAACACCAAAGGAATCAGCAGTCAAGAAATAAGACATTATATATTGGGAAATCTGCTGCAAAAGATCTCTTTAAAACACAGAAGAGCAAGGATGTCTCCTTGAAGACTAAGATGTGCCTGACACAAGCCATGGTATTTTCAATCGCCTCATATGCATGTGAAAGCTGGATAATGAATAATGAAGACCAAAGAAGAGTTGATGCTTTTGAGTTGTGGTGTTGGTGAAGAATACAGAAAGTACCATGGACTGCCAGAACAAACAAATCTGTCCTGGAAGAAGTGCAACTAGAATGCTCCTTGGAAGCGAAAATGGCCAAACTTTGTCTCACCTACTTTTGTCATATTGTCAGAAGGAACCAATCCCTGGAGAAGGATACCATGCTTGTTAAAATAGAGGGTCAAGGTCTCCCTTTGAAAAAGGGAAGGCTCTCAATGAGATGGATTGACACAGCGGCTACAACAATGGGCTCCAATATATCAAGGATTGTGAAGATGGCACAGGACCAGGCAGTGTTTCGTCCTGGTTCTCTATGAGTCAGACTCAATGGAATCTAACAACAGCAAAAATAAATGTATTACATTTATTATGTAATTTAGGTGTGCTGAGAACCCTACATTTATTATCACATTTAATTTGATATTGATACTGTGAGATATAATTACTAATACTACTTTGTAGGAGAGGAAATAGAATTGCTCAATGTCCTTCAACTAGTGTGTTGCAGAGAGATTAGAATCCACATTGATCTGACTGAGAAGCGTATACTCCCAAACATTTTTGCTAAGCCTTCTCTGTATTGTTTTCCTTGTCTCAAAATCAATCAAATTCCTCACCCCTTTCAGCAAAGAGACTGGAAGTAATCTTCAGAGCTCAAATAAGCCAATCACCCTATCCCAAGAACCTTACCTCAGTTATTTTACTAGCTACTTCTGACATTTATGATTGACAGCTGTCTCTGAGAAATGAAGGAAATAATTTAAAAAAATAAAAAAAGGAGAGGTAATTTCTGCACTGTTGACTTGCTATGGATAAAGTAATTGCCAACATGTAAGCTTTCAAGGAAGGCATCCCTAGAATAATGGGAGTTGGAGAAGAGGTAAAGGGGGGGTATTGAAAGAGAGTGTCTGGTAAGGAAAAAAAAAAAAAAAAAACTAAACTCACTGTCCTTGAGTTGATTCCAACTTATCATGACCCTCCTTTGGGTTTCTGAGGCTGTAAATCTTTATGGAAGTAGATTGTCCCAACTTCCTTCCATGGAGCAGCTGGTGAGTTTGAGCCACTGACCTTCTGGTTAGCAGCTAAATGCCTTATCCACTACACCACCAGAATTCCTTGGTAAGGAAAAAAGAATGTTTTAATTGTAGTACATGCTGGTAGTTTGGATCTGTGACAATGTGCTGATTTAATCTTGCTTCTCACATGATTTATGAAGTTTATGTTAAGCATCAACAAGTATAAATGGTTCCTTGGTTTAGATGAGTGAAAGAGAAAAGGAATGAGAGAACCAGGCATAACATCCACAGAAAGATCTGAGTGCCTCCATTTTTGA
The DNA here is from genome assembly GCF_000298275.1 of Orycteropus afer afer. Lineage (NCBI taxonomy): Eukaryota > Metazoa > Chordata > Mammalia > Tubulidentata > Orycteropodidae > Orycteropus > Orycteropus afer. The sequence continues at coordinate 9,706,947 of NW_006921697.1, read as the reverse complement.
GGCAAAAGTGGTCAATCTTGAGGTTTAAAATGAGACAAGAAAAGAAAGGTAAGAGTATACAGAGGTATTGAACACATCTTGGAGACATGTGTTGAGGAAGAGTGCAGTAGTTGATTAGTAATGTCTGTCATAGGCATAGTATCAAAGAGAGGGAGTGCACGTATCAATAATGTACCAGAATGGGACTTTAGATAACAACAAAGGCTATTTCCATAACCTAATCTTACATAACACAGCATGACATAACCAAGAATGGTTTATAAAAAGAAGAGCTCATGATTAATGAATAAGGGAGAACAACTGAGTCAAGGAAATTATGGTCTCCAGGGAAATATGAAATTATGTATGAAAATAGAAAGAGTTTTTCTGGTCATTGAGAAAGTCAGCTGGTGGCCTGAATCTCTTAGGAGGAGGCCAACTTTCCCAAATTATTTAAGAGTGAAAAAGATGCAAAAAAGTTTTATTATTTTTTTTTTTCTTCCAAAACATGTCTATGCTGTAATCCTGGCTTCCCCAAAGTATTCAAGGCATTCAGCCACCTTTGGGTACAGTAATGGAAATTTGCTAAATGTTCTAATTAAATTAATAGTTGATCAATGTATTAACTCTGTTAATTGGATTCCACATGCATAAAATCCTGGTTGTAAAATGATTGGAAATTTGTAAAAAACAATAGAGGTTTTTAATCTTAACAGAGAATAATAAGTGATTGCTAACAATTGGGGAATATTTTGCAAATACATAATATAACATAAACCTCAACTTAAAAGTATTTCCTTGTGGGCTTATAGAAATATATCTTAAAGAAAGACAAAATGGATCTTTCATTGACACCTTGCAATAGCTCTGAATGCTTTACCCTAAGAAATATCAGTGTTTGTTATTAGGAGAAAAGGAACTCTGGTGGTGTAGTGGCTAAGGCATTTGGCTGCTAACTAAAAGGTTGGTAGTTCAAACCCACCAGCTACTCGATAGGAGAAAGATGAGGCAATATACTTCTATAAAGATTTACAGCCCTGGAAACACTATGTGGTTGCTATGAGTTGGAATCGACTTGATGGCCGTGGGTTTAGTTTGGTTTATTATGAGGAAAACATGACTTAGATTAAATGTAGTTCTATTTTTAGTGGTAGAATATTTCAAAATAAAATGGAAACACATTCTAATATACAGGATATAGAGAGTGGAGTTGCTTTGTTCGATAGAGTAAATGGAGGAAAGACAGAATCCTACCCAATGGATTCCCTCCCAACCCGTTGGGCATTTTTGCAGAATATTCGAAACCTATGATCTTGTTCATTATGTAAAGAGAGAAATTGCTATTCAGATGGACTTAGTGACTTTACTTAAGTTCACACATTTAGGTCAAAGCCTCTAGCTAGGCATGATGACTCCCAAATCAATGATCTAAGGTAAAACTCTTGACTGTATACATGTATCTTAAACCAAGAAAACAAACAAACCCACTACTGTGTAGTTGATTCTGGCTCATAATGAGCAGACCTGTAGGACAGGGTAGAACTGTCCCATAACGTTTCCAAGGCTGTAATCTTTAAGGAAGCAAACTGCCACATCTTCTTCCTGTAGAGCAGCTGATGGGTTCTAACCCCCAACCATTAGGCTAGCACCCTGGTACTTTAACCATTGTGCCACCAATGCTCCCTTCCTGTAGGTCTTAGTATTTTTATATGCTCATTATCTTTATCTTTCCTTAGATGGTCAACAGATTTTTCTTTTCTTTTTAAATTTTTTGTTTCCCTGACTTGGTTTATTTTGGAAATCTACCATTTGAATAATGTAAAACTCAAAAGCATTGACATTTGTAAGTTTTGGTACACTACTTATATTGTATTATTTGTTTTTTAAATTAATGTATTCTTCCAAAAGGTAAAGCTTCAGTGTCCAGCATATCAATGCTCCTTAGTGGACATGTGATTAACAGAATTGAATATGTAATAATAATCTGAAACATATATTCATAAAAAATGCTTATCTTTTAAAGGAAAAGCTCATAAAATGATCCTACCTTTGGTATCCATGCTCCCGATATCTTGTGAAATTTTTAAATATCAGGAGCCCTTCTGGACTGCAGCCCTGATTTAGTTCATTGTATATGGCGAGTCTTTTTAGATCTAGCTTGTTCTATGAATATGCTTCATCTTTCAAATTAATTTATGTGAGTTTCTTTTATTATGATATTGTGTTGCCATGCATATTTTGGGAGCTCTGATAGCATAGTGGCTAAGGCACTTGACTGCTAACCAGAAGGCTGGCGGTTCAAACCCACCAGCCACTCCTCGGAAGGAAGGTTGGGCAATCCTACTTCCGTAGTGATACTGCCTCGGAAACCCAAGGAGGGGTCGCTATGAGTCAGGGCTGACTTGACGGCACATAACAACAACAACAACAACAACAACAATGCATATTTTATCATATTACTTTCAGAGACAATCAAACTATTTAACACAGGGCACGGTGAATCAAAATGAGCACAAGGTATTAAAAAAAAAAAATCACGATGTTCATATCTCTGCCTACTAAATAAGTTCAGTTGTGCATGTCATGTACCCTAAATGGACCAGATAGCTGGCTCCAAGGGACAGTGTTTTATCCCCCTTGCCAGTTTCCCCCTTGCTCATCATGTCTCTCTCTCTCCCTACACCCAATGTGCTTTATAACAGACATTCTGAAAAGTAGAAATCTTACTGAAGCTTTTGTGGCAAAGAGGGAATGAAAATTTTTATAACATAGAATTTCGTTTTCCAAATGCACATCACACTCTCACACATTCATTCAGCAAATGTTTATTATTGAACACTTTCAATATCCAGAATCTCTCTTCTCTCTATTAACTATCTTATTAGCTTCTCTGTTCTGGGTCTCTTACTCTCTTCCACCCTTCCCACAGGGCAGACACCAGTCCCATCCTCCCTCTGTATCCTTCTCCAGATTTGCCTTATCTTTGTTTTCTTATAGACATGAATTGAATTCTGTCACAGCCCAAATTAAAAAAAAAAAAAAAAAAAAAAAACCTCATTGTCACAGATTTGATTCTAACTCATGACAACCCCATGTGTTAAAGAGTAGAATTGTGACCATAGGGATTTCATGGCTATAGTCTCTATGGAAGAAGATCACCAGGCTTTTCTTCTGAAACACCACTTAGTGGGTTTAAAGCATAAACCTTTTTAGGTTCATTGTTATGTTGTTGTTGCTAGATGTCATTGAGTTAGTTTTGATTCATAGTTAGCCTATATACAACAAAATGAAACATTGCCCTGACCTGTGCCATCCTTACAATCATTACCATGCTTAAATCCCTTGTTGTAGCCACTGGGTCAATTCTTCTCATTGAGGGTCTTCCTCTTTTTTACTGACCCTCGTAATTTATCAGCATGATATTCTTCTCTGGGGTCTGGTCCTTCCTTGTTGTATTTTGAGTGACTTCCAATCTGCAGGACTCATCTTATGGCACTATATCAGACAGTGTTTCACTTCTATTCACAAGTTTTAGTAGCTTTTTTTTTTTTTTTTTTTCCAGAAATATACTGCTTCTTCCTCCTTCCTAGTCTGTGTTAGTCTGGAATCTCTGCTGAAACCTGGCCATCCTAGATAGCCCTGTTGATATTTGAAATATTGTTGGCATAACTTCCAGAATCATAGTAACACACAAACCTCCACAATATGATAAACAGAGGTTAATGGAGGTTTAGTTTCATAGTACCTAATTCATATATGAGAGGAGTGCAGAAAAATGATTTGTGCTCAATAACATAGCTCCTTCAGTTATAGAAATCAGCCCTCTTAGAAACTGGAAGAGGCAAAATGATTATTTTTCTGTCAGAAGTTAGCACTTTTAAGGTTTATTCATTTGACTGCTAACCAGGCCAGTGGTTCAAACCCACCAACTGCTCCATGGAAGGAAGATGGGGCAATCTACTACTGTAAAGAAACCAAATGGGGGTCACTATGAGTTGGAATTAACTTGATGGCAATAAGCTTGGTTTGGGGGGCTTTTTAAATAGCTTCTATACAGTAGAGTGAATGAAAAATATGTTGTGATAATACTGATGAATCGGTTGGTTAAAGTGTTGCCAGCTGAGTCTCTCTATTATAATTAATGAGTCCAAAACTCAAACCAGGACTCACTTCCATTAAGTTGATTCAGACTCTTAGTGACCCCCTTCGGGTTTCAGAAGTAGTAAATCTTTACAGAAGTAGATTACTCAGTCTGCCTTCCACAGAGGGGCTGGTAGGTTTGAACTGCCAACCTTCTTGTTAGCTGTCAAATGCCTTAGGCACTACACCACCAGAGCTCCTTAATTAAGTGATAATAATTAATATAAACTCACTAATATTCAGTTATTTTTGTAGACCTGTCAACTACTGATTTTCTTATCCCTTGATGATTCTTTACTGAATCAATTAGTATTACAATAACTAAAAAATGTGATTTTCCAACTCTAGCTTTTCATCTAAATTTGTCTTTACCTTGTGGAGTCAGATCCGACTCATAAAGAGTCCTCCTTGGTTTCCAAGGCGGTATCACTAGGGAAGTAGATTGTCCAACCTTCCTTCTGAGGAGTGGTTGGTAGGTTTGAACCGCCAGCATTCTGGTTAGCAGTCAAGTGCCTTAGGCACTATGCTACCAGAGCTCCTGAGTGGAAGCCCTACCGACAGTCAAAAAAACCATGGGATAGGCTCTTATAACAACAAGGCAGATGTCCCTGGGGGTCCATTTGTAGAGTGACAACCACTCCCCAACCTGGTAACTGTTGGATACTGGGCTGATAAAAACTATAGAAGATTCTCTTCAGTGGAACCAGACAGAGGATTATCTAAGTAGAAACTGCTTCTTCTACCACCACAAGGCCACTGGGGCTCTGAAACCAACAGCACAGGTATTTTAAACATCTTTCTCGGGAGTGCTAGCCACTTCTCCTGAAATGGAGGAAAGTCTGACTATACTTCCTCTGAATGCCGGCTCAGATATAAGCGACCCACACAGAGCAGGCAAGGAAGCCTTGGGCAAAACTGAAGGGCAACAGAATGGGTTCACTGAGCATAGAGGAAGAAGAGGAGTCCAAAAGAGTTAGAAGATATGGAATGTGAGGCTAATTGCCTTCATGAACATCTGCCTTCTTTGCCATGAGACAAGAAGAAATGTATGGGGCCCAGCTTACATTACAGAAAATTTGATCAAAGATTATATGAAACAATCCTGATCCAAGAGGAAAAAATACAGAGTAGACTTTCAAATGTTCATGGACTCCAGACTTTCTAAAGCCAAGGAGGCTAGATGAACCCCTGAAACTATGACCCTGTTGTTGTTGTTTTGTGCCATCAAGTTGGAAGTGACTCCTAACAACCCTACGTACAACTGAATGAAACACTGCCAAGTCCTGCACCAGCCTCACAATCCTTGCTATATCCGAGCCCATTGTTGCAGCCCCTGTATCAATCCATCTCCTTGAGGGCCTTCCCCTTTTTTGATGACCCTGCCCTGAGACAACCTATAAAACTTAAAATTATCACCTGAAGTATTTTCAAAGCCAAACATAGCTTAGATTAACTAGGTAAAATTGTCTGCCTTGAGTATTTTAAGAACTATCTATATGGGATCAAAGTGACAAAAGCAACCTGAAAGATTACATAGGAATCTTAGGGGGCAATGAGTTCATATTAATGTGGGAGGAACAACTCATAAAAGGAGAGTGAGAACTCAACTCAAAGAATAATCAATGCCACTGAATTATACATGGAGAAATAGTTGAATTGGTGTATGTTTTGATGTGTATATGCTCACAGTGGTCAGTAGTGGTACCTTGGTATCACTTAGCTCTTCTGGTCCCAGGGTCACAGATGCTGGTGTTCACAGGGTCAGTTAGTCCTTTGGACTAATTGTTTCTCGTGTCTTGGGTTTTCTGACTCTTCTTTCATCCAAAGTGGAAGACACCAATAATTGCACCTTAGACTACTCACAAGCTTTTAAGACTCCAGTTGCTACTCAGAAGATGTATTCATTGAAACATGACTTTTCATGTCAGTTTGAGCATAAATGGTGCTCAAACTTCAATGTGCTTCAGAATCTCCTGGAGGGCTTGTTGAACAGATTGTTGAGTCCCTAACAGAGTTTCTACTTCAAAAAGTTTTATCTGGGGCCTTAGAACTTATAGTTGTAACAATTTTCTAATCAAAGAGCAAATAAATATTCTTCTAAATCCACATTGATCATTCTCATTTCTAAGTATTTCTGTGAATGTACAAAAATGAAACAATAGTTGCTAATGCATGGCCTTCATTACCAGAAGGACATTACAAAAGCTAATGATGCCTGTTTTACATCATTATCATCAAATGCTTCCAATATGAAATCAGTTTATTCCAATAATGGTTCAATTTTTCATCCACTTTATGAAATAAAAGTGAAATTTTTCACTTAATCTCTTAGAAGTGAAACAACATTATTGTGATTGCTATTGTAAATTCAGTTTAAAAAATTTATTATGTAAAATAATTTTTATGACATGTTCTGGTTACCTAGTGCCACTCTGGCAAGAATATACCACAAATGGGATGGCTCAAACAAACAGGAGTTTGTTTTTACAATTTGGAGGCTTCAAGTCCAAGTTCAAAGTGTCAGTCTCTAGGGGCTGGATGAAAGCCCCTCAACCTTGGGCTTTAGCTCTGCCTCCTGCTCCCAGCCACTGGTGCTAGAGGCTTTTCTTCACTCAGACAGCTTCTGGCTGCTGACACCGACAAGCCCAAGGTTGATAAGTAAAAAGGCACAGTCCTGGTGTTACCAAACCACATGGTAGGCCATTAACTCAAGTCCATTGTAAGTCTCAAGGTCAGCAGAGCATGACAGGCTGCTGCTGAAAAACAACACAGCTACATGCAGGGTCCAAGCATGCCATAAGTAAGCTACAGACCATTCTCAAAGCTGTTGCTTATATATGGAAAGAGAACACATCCCTAAAGCAGCTACTCAGCGTTTGTGATAGGTTCCACCATGGAAATGATTGCCAGTCTCATCATGGGGAATAAATACCACCAGCTGCCCAGCCACTCAACCAGGCCCAGCTAAGTTGACACACAAACATAACAATCACAATTCCACCCCTTGTTGACTTGGTACCTGTACAGATCTCCTTCACTGGGTAACTCCAGTCCCCTAGTTCCTGAGTAGTAACCTGTCCCCCTTGGCCTGTTGTGTCCTGTTCCTCTCCCTCTTGGGCTTGGCATCCCTGCCCCCTCACTCTTTGGTAGCAGCTTGACTCCATCCCACTAGCTCACAAGAACGAGCAGCCCCACACTCCAGAACCAAGTTGGTGAAGGTCTGGCTCTTTGAAACCTAGGGTCTGTGGTGGTTCCATGCCCAAAGGCCATGGTCCTACCCTTGAGGCAAGGCAGCTCTGTTTCCTGTTTCCTTTGTCTCTCCACTTCTGCCAATTAATGCTAAAGGCAACGCACTCCAAAGAAAATCTTCCTGCCCCAAATGTACCCAGCTCTCTTCCTCCGTGGGCCGGTCAAACTGCTATTCAATTCATGTCAATATTTTCTATCAATTAATGCCCAAAGGCAACCCAATCCACCAAGAAGTCACCTACACAATGGTATCCAGCTTTCTCCTCTATGAGCTGGTAAGGCTGTTGCTGTCTTATGCCTGTCTCTGGGCTCTGCTACTGCCGTCTCTCATGCTGGTCTCTCAGCTCTGCTCCTGCTGTCTCTCATGCCAGTCTCTTGGCTCTGCCCTTGCCGTCTCTCATGCTATATGCCGAGGTCTCTCTGCCAGTGTCTTGGGTCAAGGACACACTTCACTCTTGTTTCCACATTTTAGGTATCTGTCAGAGCAGCAAACCACCCTCTCGGTATCATATTCTGTTCTGGTTACCTAGTGCCACCCTGACAAGAATATACCACAAATAGGATGTCTTGAACAAACAGGAGTTTATTCTTACAATTTGGAGGCTTTATGTCCATGTTCAAATGTCATTCTCTAGGGGCTGGGTGAAAGCCCCTCAACCTTGGGGTTCAGCTCTGCCTCCTGCTCCCAGCCCACTGGAGCTAGAGGATTTTCTTCACTCAGACAGCTTCTGGCTGCTGACACTGACAAGCCCAAGGTTGACAAGTAAAAAGGCACAGTCCCAATGTTACCAAACCACATGGTAGGCCATTATCTCAAGTCCATTGTAAGTCCCAAGGTCAGCAGAGCATGGCAGGCTCCTACTGAACATTGACACGGCTACATGCAGGGTCCAAGCGTGCCATAGGCTAGAGACCATTCCCAAAGCTGTGTCTTATATATAGGAAGCAGACCACATCCCTAAAGCAGCTACTCAGCTGCTTGTGGTAGATCCCACCATGGAGTTGATTGCCAGTCTCATCATGGGGAATAACTACCACCAGCTGTCCAGCCACTCGGCCAGGCCCAGCCAAGTTGACACACAAACATAACCACCATATGACGATAATAAGAAAGCACATTTTTAGTGCAATGGCATTAGATTCTTAATTAAGTGTTCTCACTAAATTACAAATACGAAGCTGAAATGTGAGATTATTTGTATAGTGCCCACATTTATAATTGCTTCCAAACAAACTGAAGTTTTCTACCAATCAAACTAGACACTGCAGTTGTCAACTTACAAAAATTTTTATGCATGCTTACTTAGAGTAATTAAGCCATAGAATTTATTTGACAAAAGTAATGTTGCATATATATATATATATCTCCTTCAGTGTCACTACTTCCTTTTTCCTTTTTTTCCATTGTTGCTTTAATTCCATTGGATATCAGAGATATTTGAGATTTTATTAAAATCATCTTATGTGTTTTATAGTGGTACCACTTATTTTTCATAAATGAATCTCTAAATTTTTGGTGTACTTTCTTCAAAATCTGTGGGAGTCTTTTATCAAACATTCAAATAACTGAGCAACAGGTGTATCAGTTCTGAAAAGTCTCAGTGAATTTTAATTATTGAAACAAAGCTTACAAATTTAAAGAGAGTAAAAAGGTACACTATAATACAAAGGGGGATATGGACAAATTAGATTATGAGAGTTAAAGTATTACACAGGATTTAAACTTGATATTCTGTAATTATAATTTGATCTTGACTTATAGGTAATATCTTTTGAAATAGTTCCTATTTTTAGCTGGACAAAATCTGAATTCTAGCCTGGAATGGTATTGAGGTATATCAACTTGCTCTATCAACTTGTAAACATAAAAATCAATCATAAATAGAGATAACTAGTTATTTGAAAGGTTTTATCTAGTAAAATTGTTTCCTTTCTTTTTTTAATTGTGATTTCAGTTAAAGTTTACAGAGCAAAATCTCTTTCCATTAAACAGTTCATACACATTTTGTTCCTTGACATTGATTGCAATTCCCACAATGAAACAACATTTTTTGCATTTCCACCTTGTGGTTACCTTTTCTCTGTGTATGTCTTTCCTGGGCATTCCTGACCTCTGAGCTATCTCTCAACGCAAATGCTGCCCTTCTGATCTTCTATGGTTGATTGTTCTAAGGAGTGTACCTACCAGGTGTAATTGTTCACCTTGTAGGCTGCTTTGCTCCAAAATAGAAAACTTTAACCATGAGAGTGAGTTCACTTCCAGGCCTTCAGTGTGACTAAGGGGCATAGCCTTGGAGGTGTCACTAGTTTCTAACAGACCTGTTAGCTTGGTCTTTTTAATGATTTTAATTTTTGTTCCACATTTTTTCTCCCACTTGATCCAGGATGTCTAACTGTTTGACAGTGGTAGCTGGGCAACATCTAGTTCTTCTGGTCTCAGGTAAGGTAGGCTGAGGTTCCTATGGTCCACTAGTCCCTTGGACTAATTTGTTTCCATGCATCTTTGATTTTCTTCAATCTTCATTGCTCTGGATGAGGAGAGAACCAATAGTTGCATCTTAGATGGCCACTTGCAAGCTTTTAAGACCACAGTAACTACTCACTGAAGTAGAATGCAGAATAATGTTTCTATGAGGCCAGCTGAGCTTGATGTTTCCTGAGACCGTAGTCCCAAGCTGGGGGGCCAGCAACTCACTCCCTCAAAATATTTGGCTGTGGCTAAGTTATCATAATCCCCCACCCCCAGTTAGCTCTATTATGTATGTGGACATTCTTGTAGCACATACAAATACATATGGAGAAATATCATCTACCAAACTTATATAACGGCTGGCGGTTCAAACCCACCAGCCACTCCTCAGAAGGAAGGTTGGGCAATCCTACTTCC
>NW_006921697.1:9692702-9696554 GCF_000298275.1 Orycteropus afer afer | reverse complement strand
GAAGGAAGGTTGGGCAATCCTACTTCCGCAGTGATACTGCCTCGGAAACCCAAGGAGGGGTCGCTATGAGTCGGGGCCGACTCAACGGCACATAACAACAACAACAGTGCTGCAATAACATACCACAAATGCATGGCTTTAACAAACGAGTTTATTCTCTTACAGTTTAGGAAGCCAGGAGTCTGAGTTCAAAGTGCCAGCTCTAAAGGTTAGTGAAAGTCCCTCAGCCTTAGGCTTCAGCTCTGCCTATTGTTCCCAGCCCACTGAAGCTTAACTCAGAGAGCTGCTGACAAACCCAAGGTTGACAAGTAAAATGGCACAGTCCTCAAATTATCAAGCAACACAGCAGGCCCCTAATTCAAGTCCATTAACAGTCCCAAGATCTGTAGACAACATGGCAGGCCATTGAGATGAAGACTTGGGCAGATGCAGGATTCAGATATGCCAAAAGCTCAGAGATCTTTCTTAAAGCTTCTTTTTATATACTGGAAACAGACAACACCCCTAAGGCAGCTTCTCAGCTGCTCATAGTGCATTCCACCATGGAGTTGATTACAAGTCTCATCATGGGTGATCACTACATCCAGCTGCACAACCACTCAAAACCAGGCCAAGCCAAGCTGACACATAATCTTAACTACCACAGTTTATTCCCTTTTGCCTACCCATTCCTCATCATTTTGTCTGCCTAACTATGTAGTCACCCATAGATTAATGCTTGTTACTACTGGCAAAGGAGCTCTGGTGGCATAATGCCTAAGGCTTTTGACTGCTAACCAGAAGGTTGGCAATTCAAATCCACCAGCCCCTCCTTGGAAGGAAGATTGGGCAATCTACTTTCATAAAGATTTACCTCCTCAGAAATCTGAAGGGTGTCACTATGAGTCAGAATGACTTGATGGCAATGATTTTGGTTTTGGATTGGTTTTATTACGGATAATGCAGTATTTTGTGTATAAAACTATTTACCTTTGTTGTCTGTATCTCTTGTGCAACTCTCTGTGTCTTCCTTTTTCTTAATGTTATTGTGCTGATCACTCACTTTTGATATATTTCCTTTCCCTTCACCCAAATCAATACACATTTCTTACCTAGCCACAAATGTTCCCTCCACTCCCCTCCCTGGTAACCAGAAAATAACATTTCCTTCTGTGTATAAAATTTTCCTTGAATTTTTATGATAGTGGACTAATACAATATTTGTCCTTCTGTGATTTATTTATTTCACTAAGCATAATGTACTCCAAGTTTATCCAAATTATGAGGTATTTTTCAGATTCTACACTATTCTCCAGTGTTGCATAGTATTCCATTTTATGTATGTACCATAGTTTGGTTATCCATTCATACATCGATGGACACTTAGGTCATTTCCATCTCTTTGCTATGGCAGATAATGCTGTGATGAACATAAGTGTGCATATGTCCTTTTGTGCCCTGGTTCTCACTTCTTTATGATTTATACCTAGGAGTGGGATCATTAGGTCAAAAGTTATTTCTATTTCCAACTTTTTAAGGAAGTGCCATAATGTTTTCCACAATCGTTGAAACATTTTATAGTCCCACCAGCAGTGTATGAGAGTTCCAATCCCTCCACACTCTTGCCAGCATTTTTTTTTCTGTTTTTTTTGAATTTTGCTATTATTGCTAGGTTGAAATGATAGTTCATTATTGTTTTGAGTTGCATCTCTCTAATGCTGATGATTGTAAGTGTCACTTCATGGGTTTGTTGGCTGACTGAATATATTCTTTGGTGAAGTATCTCTTCATGTCTTCTGCCCATGTTTTGATCAGATTGTCTGTCTTTTTGATGATGAGGAGATTTCTATAAATTTTAGTTTTAAGTCCCTTATTAGATATGTCATTGGTTTCCACCACCACCCCCCGATTCTGTAGGTTGATTTTTTACTCTTTTGGTGAAGACTTTTGATGCACATAACAATTTCATTTGTAGAAGGTTCCAGTAATCTTGTTTCTCTTCTGCTGTTTGTATAATTTTAGTTATGTTTAATAGTCTATTTATGTCAGCTTTAGGACCCCTAAGTTTGACTATATATTTCTTTGATATACTTTATACTTTTAGGTTTTATATTTAAGTAATCAACCTATCTTGAATTAGTTTTTGTGTATCATAAGTTATGGACCTTGTTTCATTTTTCTGCAAGTGGATATCCAGTTTTCCCAGCACTGTTTGTTAAAGAGACTGTCTCTTCCTTGTTTAATGGGTTTTAGCTCTTTGTCAAAAACTAGCTGTCTATAGGTGGATGGATTTATTCCTGGTTCTCAATTCTGTTTCACTGTTCTGTGAGTCTGTCATTGTAAAAATACCAGGCTGTCATGAGTACGATGGCCGTATAGCAGGTTTTGAGACTGGAGTTGTGATCATTTCTATTTTGTTCTTCCTCCTCCATAGTGCTCTGCTTATCTAAGGTCTCTTTTCTTTCCATATAAAATTAGTGATTGGGTTTTCCATATCTTTAAAGAATGCTGATGGAATCTGTATCAAAATGTCATTGAATCTATGACTGCTTTGGGTGCTATTGACATTTTCATGATGTTGGGTGTTCCTATCCATGACCGTGATATGTTTGTCCATGATATGTAGATCTCTTACAGTTTCCTGTTGAAGGTATTTTTGTATAAGTCTCGTGTGTCCCTGGTGAGATTCATTCCTAAGTATTTTATCTTTTTGGTAGCTATTGTTATTGGAATTGTTTTCTTTATTACCTTTATGGAGATATCTTTGTTGATGTAGAGGAATCCAGCTGATTTTGTATATTGATCTTATGTCCTGCCACTATGCTGGATTTTTCAATTAGTACCAGTAGTTTTCTTGCTGAGTCTCTTGGGTTTTCTATGTATAGGATCATATTATCCTATACTGTCAGCATTGTACTTCAAAATAGATCTTGATATGTTCTTTTTGATGATAAATGCCACACCATTCCTCTTTAATCTGTCATTCCTGAAATAATAGACCATATGAATGTCTGATTCAAAATGGCCAATACTAGTTCATTTCAGCTCACTAATACCTAGGATATTGATTTTTATCCATTCCATTTAATTTTTGACAGCTTCCCATTTTCCTAGAGTCATACTTGGTACATGCCACATTCTGATTAATAATGGCTGTTTGCAGCTCTTTCTTCCCACTCTGAGTCATGCCCCATCAGCAAGTGAAGGTCTCAAAAGATTTACTCCATCCATGTCATTAAGGTCAATTTTATTTTGAAGAGGCAGTACTTCCCAGTCATATTTCGAGTATCTTCCAACCAGAGGGGCTGATCTTCTGGCAATATACAGAAAATGTTTCACAGCTCTTCATAAAGTTTTCTAGTAAAATATCAGTGTTTCACTGCTATTCATAAGGTTTTCAGTGGACAGTTCTATCAGAAGTAGATGGCCCCATCCTTATTCCCAGTCAGTGTTAGGCAGGAAGCTCTGCTGAAACCTGCTCACCATGGGTGACCCTATTGGCATTTATATTACCAATGGCATAGCCTACAAACTCATAGCAACACACAAACCACCCCCATACAACAAAGTGACAGGTCAGTCTGGTTTTAGTTGATAGTTGTGCTCATTTATGAATTGATGTCCCTGGTTCCCTGTTTAGTCTTGTAATTTTGTTTTACTTTGGATACTTCTATATCTGGGTTGATTTCTGGGTTATGTTGTCATCTGTGTTAATAATCGATTATTGTCTTCTGTTGTTGATTCTCTGTCTGATGGATTCCCTTTAGCATCTCTTGTAAAGTTGGTATGTTTTTTAACAAATTCCTTAATTTCTTTTTATTCAGAAATGTGCTAATATCACCATCATATTTGAGGGATAATTTTGCTAGATAA
>NW_006921697.1:9683568-9692022 GCF_000298275.1 Orycteropus afer afer | reverse complement strand
CAGGTAATTTTATGACAACTACTACTAATAACAAAACCATAAAACCAAAACCTGAACGTACTGCCATGGAATCAGATCTGACTCATAGCAACCCCTACTTGGGTTTCCAAGGCAGTATCACTATGGAAGTAGATTGCCCAACCTTCCTTCTGAGGAGTGCCTGGTGGGTTTGAACCACCAGCCTTCTGGTTAGCAGTCAAATGCCTTAGGCACTATGAGAAAAATATGACTAGTAAAATGATAAAAGTATTTGTGTAATTATTCTGTTTATATATTATTTTGAGGAACTCTGGTAGGGTAGTGCCTAAGGCACTCGACTGCTAACCAGAATGTTGGTGGTTCAAAACCCCCAGCCACTCCTCGGAAGGAAGGTTGGGCAATCTACTTCTGTAGTGATACCCCCTCGGAAACCCAAGGAGGGGTCGCTATGAGTTGTGTCTGACTCAATGGCACATAACAACAGCAACAACATTTTATTTTGAATGTTTAAAGAATCAATAAAAAGTTTTTTAAATGATTCCTTTAAAGTACAAAAGTATGTTGTTTTATGCAAACAGTTTTGTTTTTGAAAATAGTTTTGGAATCAGCTCACAAATAAAATAAAACCAATTTAAGGCCCCCAATACATTAAATGACTCATAATTTTTAGCATCACCTTTCACTATTAATATTGTCCTGCTTTAAGTCATAGTCTATATTATCAACTGATGGTGAAAAGAAAGCAATTTTGGGGGAGTAACCAGCATGCGTGAAGGCTGAAGGACAGAAAATATCACAGGAGATTTGTGGGTTAGAAATAAGGCTGGTGAAGCTTTTGCTTAGTACAAAGCTTCTGCCTTTGTCTTGTCTCTTTTCTTCCTGAGACTTTGAAATGTGCACCACCTAATACTGAGGGATGTTCTCTAGCAGCTGTAAGTCCTCAAAGACTGACTACTTGCATAGGATCCATCCAATCATTTAGAAAAAGCACATGCTGCCTGTGGTAGTTAAATTTGTGTGTCAACTTGGCTGGGCCTGGTTGAGTGGCTGGACAGCTGGTGGTAGTTTTTCCTCACGATGAGACTGGCAATCAACTCCATGGTAGGATCTACCACAAGAGGCTGAGTAGCTGCCTTTGGGATGTGGTCTGCTTCCTGTATATAAAGAGAAGACTTGGGGATAGTCTCTAGTTTATGGAATGTAGCTGTGCCATTGTTCAGCAGCCTGCCATGCTCTGCTGACCTTGGAACTTAAAATGGACTTGAATTAATGGCCTGCCATGTGGTTCCGTAACATCGAGACTGTGCCATGTTATTTGTCAAACTTGAGCTTGTTAGCCCCAGCAGCCAGTAGCTGCCTGAGTAAAGAGATGCCTGTAGTTTCAGTGAACCAGGAGCAAGAGGCAGAGCTGAAACCCAAGGTTGAGGAGCTTTCACACAGCCCCTAGAGCCTAATACTTTGAACTTGGACTTAAAGCATCAAAATTGTCAGAATAAACTCCTGTTTGTTAAGGCCATCCCATTTGTGGTATATTCTTGTCAGAGTGGCACTAGATAACAAGAACACTGCCATGTAATAATTTAATTTGCTTTCCCTGGTAAGCTTCAGCTTTGAACTGGGTTTACATGAACACTATTGTATTGTTCTCTCTCTCATTCTATTTCAGCTATCATATACTAATTTTTCAGAGACTAAGTAAAGAGAGAAATAAAATTTCTCCTTTGAGATAATCCCTCTGAGAGCAGTTATTGGCATTAATTCTGGTTGATGTCATTTTTAAAAGTTGAATCTGCTCAGCGGGAGATTCTCCAGGTAAGGTCCTCACCTACTAAGAAGGTGTTACTAATGGGACCTTAGTGAGCAAGTATGCAAATCTTTTCTTTGATTCATATGATTGAAAGACATGCAATTGCACACACACATACACACATATACATACACACACTTCTGTGTGTGCGTGTGTGTATGGCCGTGGATTGAAATACATCCCCCAAAAATATGTACAAACTTGGTTAGGTCATAATTCTCAGTAGTTTGGCAGGTATGCAGTGATATAATTTGGCAGTTATATAATGATGTAATCATCCATCATTGTTTGAACTGAGTTGTAAGGGAATTAGGATGAGATGCATCACCCAGGTCATAGCAGTCACACATGTAAGGAGAGTTTCTCTGGGTGTGGCCTCCATCACCTTTTATCTTACATGAGATAAAAAGAGATAGAAGCAAGCTGGGAGCAGAGTGTGTCCTTTGGACCTGGCGGTCTTGTGTTGAGAACCTCCTAGAACCAGGGGAATATTGATGGTAATACACATGGAGACCTCCAAGGAATTCTGAGCCCACAGATGTTGAAAGAAGACAAGGACTTTCCCCCAGAGCTGACAGAGAGAAAAAGTATTTCCATAGAGTTGGAACCCTGATATTTAGATTTCAACCTCCTAAATTATGAGAGAGTAAATTTCTGTTTGTAAAAGTCATTCACTTATGATCTTTGTGTTATAGTAGCACTAGATAGATAGGTATATTTCTACACACATATGATAAATATGGTATAGATATAATAAGGCATATATGATATATACATAAAAGAACTGAACAGAAGATTTCAAAGGGCAGATCAAGAAGACAAAGTAAAGTATTATAATGAAATGGACAATGACCCAGAATTTCTAAATCAAAAGGGAAGAACATGCTCAACATTTCTCAGTGAAAGAACTGGGGGGAAAAAAAAATCAAGCCTTGAGTTGCAGTATCAAAGGATTCTATAGGCAAGATAGAAATAAGAAACTCTGGTGGCACAGTGCCTAAGACATTTGACTATTAACCAGAAGGTTGGTGGTGCAAACCCACAGTTGTTCTGTGGAAGGAAGATGAGGCAGTCTACTTCTGTAAGGATTCACTGCTTTGGAAACCCAATAGGGGTCACTGTGAGATGGAATTTGCTCAATGGCAGAGGTTTTTTTTTTTTAGTTTATGGGTAAAATATTGAATGATGCAGGAAACATCAAAAGAAGATGTATCACTGTATCAAAAAGAATTAGTTGATGTCCAACTATTTCAGAAGGTAGCATATGATCAAGAACCAATGGTACTGAAGGAAGAAGTCAAGGCTGCACTGAAGAAATTGGCAAAAAAATGAGGAATTCAGGAATAAATGGAATACCAATTGAGATGTTTCAACAAATGGATGTAGCACTGTAGGTGCTTATTCATTTATGCCAAGAAATTTGGAAAACAGGTACCTGGCCAACTGACTGGAAGAGATTATATTTGTGCCCATTCCAAAGAAAGGTAATCCAACAGAATATGGAAATTACTGAACAATACCATTTATATCACACATAAGTAAAATCTCGCTAAAGATAATTCAAAACAGTTGTAGCAGTATATTGACAGGGAATATCCAGGAATGGCAGCTGGATTCAGAAGAGGACATAGAATGACAGATATCATAGCTGATATCAAATAGATCTTTGCCGAAAGCAAGGAATACCAGAAAAAATACTGTGTTTTATTAAGTATGCAAAGACATTTGTCTGTGTGGATCATAATAAATTATGGATAACACTGAGAAGAATGGGAATTTCAGAACACTTAATGGTGCTCATGAAAACTCTGTTTATAGACCAAGATGCTGTCAATTTGAAAAGAACAAGAAGATACTGAATGCTTTAAAATCAAGAAAGGTGATAAAAACATTGAAATACTGCAATACTCAGCTCACAAACTATAAATTATAAATCAATAATAGGAAGATCAACAGAAAAAGAGCAAATGCATGGAAACTGGATAATGCTCTGCTTTAAAACTACTGAGTAATAGAAGCAATAAAAAAGGAAATTAAAAAATCCCTTGAATCAAATGAGAATGAAAACACAACATACCAAAATCTTTGGGACACAGCAAAAGCAGTAATCAGAGGGCAGTATATAGCAGTAAATCCACACATCAAAAAAAGAAGAAAGACCAAATTCAACACCTTTACTCAACATCTCTAATAATTACAAAAAGAGCAACAAAAACAAAGCTTACAATCACCATAATAAAAGAAATAATAAAGATTTGAACAGAAATAAATGCAGCAGAAAATAGACAATAGAAAAAAATCAACAAGACCAGAAGTTGTTTCTTTGAAAAGATTAATAAAATTGACAAATGACTGGCAAATTTAACAAAAGAAAAGAAGGAAGAAATGTAAATAAAATGAATAAGACACAAAATGGGTGATGTTGCAACAGAATCAAATGTTACAAAAAGGATAATAATCAGGATACCATGAAGCACTGTACACCAACAAATTTGAAAACCTAGAACAAATAGATTTCTAGAAACACACTTGTTTTGGTTACCTAGTGCTGCTCTGACAAGAATATACCACAAATGGGACAGCTTTAACAAACAAGAGTTTATTCCTTTACAATTTGGGAGGCTTTAAGTCCAAGTTCAAAGTGCCAGGCTTTAGGGGCTGGATGAAAGCTGCTCAACCTTGAGCTTCAGCTCTGTCTCATGCTCCCGGCCCACTGACGCTGGAGGCTTTCTTCACTCAGGCAGCTGCTGGCTACTGAGACTGACAAACCCAGGTTTGACAAAGAAAAGGCACAGTCTTGATGTTACCAAACCACACAGCAGGCCATTAATTCAAGTCCATTTAAAGTTGCAAGATCAGCAGAGCATGGCAGGCTACTGAATGAAGAATCAGCTACATGCAGGGTTCAAGAGTACCAAAAAGCTAGAGACCTTCTTCAAAGCTGCTTCTTATATAATGGAAGCATATCACAACCCTAAAGCAGCTACTCAGCTGCTCCAGTAGATTCCACCATGGAACAAGTTGCCAAACTCACCACAGGGAATAACTACATCCAGCTGCCTAGCCACTCAACAAGGCGAGCCAAGTTGACAGTAACAGAAGAGCGGACATTAATCCTACTAAAGCTATTTCAGAACACAGAAAATTATGGAATCCTCCTAAATTAGTTTTGTGAAGTAAGCATAATCTTCATACCAAAACCAGGCAAAGATATCACTAAAAAGAATAATATAGACCAATATTCCTCATGAATGTAGATGTGAAAATCTTCAACAAAATCCTAGCCAGTAGAATCCAACAACATATCAAATAAATAAATAGATACATCATGACGAAGTGGAATTCATACTAGGTATGCCAGGAAGGCTCAATATTAAGAAAGCAATCAACATAATCCATCACATAAGTAAAATAAAGGAAAAGAACAACATAATCATATCAATCAATGCAGAAAAAAAATTTGATAAAATTCCATTCCTGATAAGAACTCTCAAAAACATAGGAATAGAAAGGAAATTCCAAAACATGATAAAGGACATATATGCAAAACCAACAGCCAACATTATTCTCTTTGGAGAGGGCCTGAAACCATTCCCTTTGTGAATGGGAACCAGACAAGGATGCCCTCTATCACCACCTCTATTCAATATTGTATTGGAAGTTCTAGCCAGAGTAATAAGACAAAAAGAGAAATAAAAGACATCCAAATTGGTAGGAGGAAGTAAAACTGTCCCCATTTGGAGATGAGGTGATCCTACACAGAGAAAACCCAAAAGACTCAGTAAGAAAACTACTGGAACTAATTGAGAGATGTAACATTGTGGCAGAATATAAGATCAACATTCAAAAATCAGTTGGATTCCTTTATACCAACAAAGAGATCTCTGAAAAGGAAATAGAGAAGTCAGTACATTTTACAATAGCTACCAAAAAGATAAAATACTTGAGAATGCATCTTACCAGGGACACACACAAAGAAAACTGCAAAACACTACTTCAGGAAACTATAAGAGATCTACATAAATGGAACAACATACCATGCTCATGGATATTTTGTGAAAATATCAACAGTACCCAAAGCAATCTACACATTCAGTATACCTTGTTCCAGATTTCATCAACATTCTTTAAGGATGTAAAAAAATCAGTCATCAATTTTATTTGAAAAGAGACCTCAGATAAGCAAAACACTACTGAACAATAATAACAAAATAGGTTTCACACTCCCTGATCTCAAAACCTACTCTACAGCCACGGTCATTAAAACAGCCTTAGACTGGTACAATGACAGACACATTGACTAAAGGAACAGAATTGGGAACCCAGAAATAGATCCATTCACCTATGACCAGCTGATCTTTGACAAAGGGCTAAATATCCATTAAATGGGATTGAGACAGTCTCTTTAACAAATGATACTGGCAAAACTGGATAACCATTTGCAGAAAAGTGAAAGAAGAGCCATACCTCACACCATACACAAAAACTAACTCTAGATGCATCAAAGATTTAAATGCAAAATTTAAAACTATAAAGTTCATCACAAAATAAATAATAGGCACAAATTTAGGGACTCTAATATATGGCATAAGTAGACTACAAAATATAAATAAAAATGTTCATACAGAAAAAGAAAAACCAGATGACTGGGACCTTCTAAAAATTAAATTCTTATGCATATGAAAAGACTTTTACAAGAGTAAAAAGAGAACGTTCAGACTGGGAAAAAATATTCAGCCACAACATATCTGAGAAGGGATTGTCTCTAAAATTTATAGAAAACACCAATCATTCTACATCACAAAGACATACAATCCAATTAAAAAATGGACAGAAGACATGAACAGGAGCTTCACCAAAAAAGATTCTCAGGTGACCAACAAACACATGAAGAAACATTCATGCACGTGAGTTGTTAAAGAGATAAAATCAAAAGAACAATGAGATACTATATCACCCCAGCAATTATAGTAATGTTCAACAAGACAGAAAAAAACAAATTTTGGTAAGGATGTGGAGAGATCAGGACTCTCATACACTGCTGGTGGGACTGTAAAATGATACAACTCTGGGAAACAGTATGGTGATCCCTTAAAAAATTGGAAACACATAGAAATACCATTTGATCCAGCAATCCTATTACTGAGTATATATCCTAAAGAAGTGAGAGCCAGGACACAAAAAGATACATGCACACCTACGTTCATTGCAGCACTATTCACAAAAGCAAAGAGATGGAAACAATCTAAGTGTCCCTTAATGGAAGAATGGATAACCAAATTATGGTACATACACACATTAGAATATTATGCAACACTAAACAATAATGTAGAATCCCCAAAACACCACATAATGTGGACAAACTTGGAGTACAGTATGCTGAGTGAAATAAGTCAGTCACAAAAAGACAAATATTGTATTAATTCACTACTGTCAAAAGTCAAACAAAGGTTGACATATGGAAGAAAACTTTCTTTGTAGGTTACCAGGGATGGGAGGGGAGGGGAGGGGAGGGAAATTTTCTAGGTAGGTAAGAAAAAAGTATTGATTTTGGAGAAGGGAAAGGCAATATACTAAAAGCTGTTCAGGACTGGGCAGCGTTTGTTCTATTGTACATAAGGTTGCTGTGAGTCAAAGCAGAGTCAACAGCACCAAACAACATAGTACATACATGTACCCTGTCGTGCAGTAAATTACTTGGTATGCCATTTCTAGCCATAGTCTTGGCAACTCAGACTGTACTATTGGCAAATAACTTGTGTAAAACTCTGATGTTGGTCTTGGTTAGTTTTGTCACTTTGCAGGCTTCAAATGAGCCTTCCTTGAGGAAGAAAGGGGAATATCATTGCCACCAAGAAAGAAGAGCTGGAGGTGAGGTGGAGTACATCCTTGGACCTGAGATCCCTGAATGAACCTCTTTGGCTGAGAGAATCCTGGCTAAAAGAGAGACACTGAGAGAAGGTCACCCAATTGAAGGAGACACCCAGCTGAGAGAACGTGGGATTGGAGACAAGAGGCAAAAGTCAAGAGAGAGAGGCAGGCTTTCTGGGCCATGAAGCGAGAAAGCTGTGTGCCTTTGGACAGGAGGCTTGCTGACAGAGTGGGTTGCATGTAGGTGTACCTATCAGCAGTACTGAAAGAGCTTTGTAACACTTACCTGAGCAGAGCAGAGGACAGGCTAAGAGACCATGGAACAGAGAGGCAATCTTGAGGGCACAGCAGAAGGGAGACTGTTCTGAATGAAGAATTGTATACTGAGCACTTTCCAGAGTCTGAATTGGAACCTGTTACTCCCCTAATGTTGTTGTTGTTGTTAGGCACCATCGAGTCATTTCCAACTCATAGGGACCCCATGCACAGTAGAACGAAACACTGTCTGATCCCACGCCAGCTCGATGATCCCTGCTATAGTCGAGCCCATCATCGGAGCAACTGTGTCAATCCATCTCGTTGAAGGCCTCCCCCTCTTTCATCGACCCTCTTCCCTACCAAGCATGACATCCTTCTCCAAGGAATGGTCCCTTCTGACAACATGACCAAAATAGGTGAGACAAAGTCAGGCCATTCTCACTTCCCAGGAGCATTTTGGGTGCACTTCCTCCAGGACAGATCTGTTAGTTCTTTTAGCAGTCCATGGTACTTTCAGCATTCTTCGCCAGCACCACAAC
>NW_006921697.1:9678378-9680631 GCF_000298275.1 Orycteropus afer afer | reverse complement strand
GCCAATTCTTTGAGAAGTGGATGGCTTCTTCCTTCTTCCTAGTCTGTCTCAGTCTATAAGCTGGGCTGATACCTGTGCACCATGTGCATCCCGCTTGGTTAGAAACACCAGTGGCTCTGCCTAAAACTCACATCAACACGTCACCACGGTGGGACAAACCAACAGACAAGTTTGCCTCCCTGTTGGAAACCTCTCGTACCACCCTTACCTGGGTCCCTGCAGCTGACTGCTCCTCTGTCCAGATTCCTAGGCTTTTTAATCCCCTTTCTCCTGCTCTCCCATCCTGCTGCTTTGGGTGTGCCTGATTTCCCTCTCCTTTGAACTGAGTTGTAAGGGAATTAGGATGAGATGCATCACCATCACATATACATACACACACATGAGTGTGTGTATGTATATGTGTGTATGTGTGTGTGCAATAACTTCCCTAATAAACCCTGTAATTGTGAACATTGTCTGTCAGTTCTGTGTGGCCAGTGCAATGAATTATTGAACCCAGCAGAGAAGTAGTGAGTCCCTTGGGACGGAAGGCTCATGTCAGAATCAGTAAAAAGTTTGGAGGGTAGCATTATGTCTGGCCTCATAGGAATAAGCTTTGGGCTATTGATGGTGCCTCTGCTTCCCCTTGTGAGATTTGAGGAGGTCAGAAGGTGCTGCCTCCATGACCTTTTTTCATATACTTACTAGAAGCCTATTGTTAGTTGTCTTCAAGTTAATTCTGATCCATAGTCACCTCATATATAACAGAATGAAACTCACAGATCTTGCACCATCTTCTTGGTTATTGATATGTTTGAGCCCATTGTTGTGGCTACTGTGTCAATCGATCTCATTGAGAGGTTCCTTCACTTTCACTGGTCATCTGCTTTACTAAACATAATAACTTACTAAGGTCCTGTTAAGGGTCATTCAATTTTAATCTTCTACCTCCATTAAGGGAGCTCTGGTAGTATAGTGCCTAAGGCACTTGACTGCTAACCAGAAGGCTGGCGGTTCAAACCCATCAGCCACTCCTCGGAAGGAAGATGGGGCAATCTACTTCTGTAGTGATACTGCCTTGGAAACCCAAGGAGGGGTCACTATGAGTCGGAGCCAACTAAATGGCATGTAACAACAACAACAACCTCCATTAAACTTAGGTCATCAATTTTAGAATTGACTGAGCTCTCTAAATAACTATTCTACTAAAAATTGACTTCAAAA
This sequence comes from Orycteropus afer afer, assembly GCF_000298275.1. Lineage (NCBI taxonomy): Eukaryota > Metazoa > Chordata > Mammalia > Tubulidentata > Orycteropodidae > Orycteropus > Orycteropus afer. The sequence continues at coordinate 9,679,428 of NW_006921697.1, read as the reverse complement.
GTTTGTTGAACATAATGAAAAGCTCTCATACCCCTTAAGCTCAGCAGATTGTTGGAATTTGTTCCCTTTCCAGGAAAAATAGTTCATCTATTTTATAATTAGTTGGGTGTGCTTTTCAATGGCCAATCATCTATTATTTTAGACTATATCTCTCTGGATTATATTGTGCTTCATTGATAAATAAGCTAATATTACTTTGACTAATTTGATTTTATTTGTCACCAAATTCTGTTCTGTTACTAGTAGTAAGTGACATTAATTTACAGGTGGATACATAAGTAGACAGAATGAATGGTCAGATATGCCTAGGAAAAAGGGAATATACCCATGAACATATAGTAGTTTGGTAGGTGACATTTCTACATATGTATTTGTATGTGATACAAGAATGTACACATACATAATAGACCTAACAGGGGACAAATTTATGATAACTTCTTAGGCACAGCCAACAATCCTGAGGGAGTGAGTGGTTGGGCCCATTGGCACAGGACCATGGTGCAAGGGACATCAAGCTCAATCAGCATAACTTGTTGTTGTTGTTGGGTGCCATCGAGTCATCTCCAACTCATAGTGACCCTATGCACAGCAGAACTAAACACTACCCAGTCCTGAGCCAGCTACATGATTCTCCCTATACTTGAGCCCAATGCTGCTGCCACCCTGTCAATCCGTCTCATTGAGGGTCTTCCCCTCTTTCAATGACCCTCCACCTTACCAAGCATGACATCTTTGTCCAGGGATTGTCCCTTCTGACAACATGACCAAAGTATGTGAGATGAAGTCTGGCCATTCTCGCCTCCTAGGAGCATTCTGGCTGCATTTCCTCCAGGACAGACCTGTTAGTTCTTTTAGCAGTCCACGGTAATTTCAGCATTCTTTGCCAACACCACAGCTCAAAAACGGCAATTCTTCTTCAGTCTTCCTTATTCATTGTCCAGCTCTCACATGTGTATGAGGCAACTGAAAATAACATGGCTTGTGTCAGGTGCACCTTAGTCCTCAAGGAGACATCTTTGCTCTTCAGCACTTGAAAGAGGTCCTTTGCAG
>NW_006921697.1:9676573-9677200 GCF_000298275.1 Orycteropus afer afer | reverse complement strand
GTTCTTCCCTTTTGGTTTTCTAACTCCAGATCTTTGCACATTTCATTATAGTAATTGGCTTTGTCTTCTCAAGCTGCTCTTTGAAATCTTCTGTTTAGCTATTTTATCTTGTCATTTCTTCCATTTACTTTAGCAACTCTTCACTCAAGGCCAAGTTCTGGAGTCTTTTCTGACATCCATTTTGGTCTTTTCTTTCTTTCTTGCCTTTTTAACGATCTCTTGCTTTCTGCATTAATGATGCTCTTGATGTCATCCCACAATCTTTCTGGTTTTTGGTCACTGGTGTTCAATGCATAAAATCTATTCTTTAGATAGTCTCTAAATTCAGGAGGGATATATTCAAGGTCATATTTTGGCTCTCATGGCCTTGTTTTCATTGTCTTCAACTTCAAGTTGAACTTGCATATGAGCAGTTGATGGTCGGTTCCACAATCAGCTCCTGGCCTGGTTTTGGCTGAAGATACTGAACTTTTCCATCACCTCTTGGCATAGATGTAGTCAATCTGATTCCTGTGTACTCCCTCTGGTGAAGTCCACGGTTCTGGCTGCCATTTGTGTTGTTGAAAAAAGGTATTTGCAATGAATAAGTCATTGTTGTTGTTGTTGTTATATGCCATTGAGTCGGAC
>NW_006921697.1:9664565-9673259 GCF_000298275.1 Orycteropus afer afer | reverse complement strand
GGGGCTGGTGCGGGATCGGGCAGTGTTTCGTTCTGCTGTGCATGGGGTCGCTATGAGTCGGAAACGACTCGACGGCACTTAACAACAACAACAACAATGCCTAGGATATCAATCTTTATGCATTCCATTTCATTTTGACAACTTCCAATTTTCCTAGATTCATACTTTGTACGTTTGCAGCTGTTACTCTTCAATTTGAATCATTCCCTGTCAGCACATGGAGGTCCTGAAAGACTTACTTTATCCATATAATTAAGGTAGGCTCTACTCTGATGAGGCTGCTCTTTCCAGATGTATTTTGAGTGCCCTCCGACCCAAGGGGCTTGTCTTCCTGCACTGTATCGGATAATGTTTCTGAACTATTCTTAAAGTTTCCCAGTAATGTATCAGACAGTGTTTCTCTTCTATTCATGAGGTTTTCCCTTATCAGCATTCTGTTCTACATCCTTCTTTGGTAACTAGTGACTTGCATCAAAAAAGTTTGCAAGCAGCCATCTAAAGTGCAACAATTTGTCTCTCCTTCTCTGGAACAAAGTAAAATGAAGAAAATCAAAGATACATGGAAACAATTAGTCCAAGGGACTAGTAGACCATGTGAGCCTCAGTCTACATGACCCTAAGAGTAGAAGAACTAGATTGCGCCCTGCTACTGCTGTCATCCACTTGGAAAAGGATCAGTGTAGGAGATTCTAGGTAGAGTGGGACAAAAATGTGACATAAAACTGAAAATCACTTTAAAAAAAAATACTTACTGGTCTGAAAGAGACTAGGGAAGCCTATGAGACTATGGCCCCTACTCACCCTTTGGGCCTAGTATTGAACTCAATCCTATGGCTTCTAGACAAGCATATAAAGTGAACATTTATACCAGGTAGGTACACTCCTTAGAATAATCAAGCATGGGAGATCAGAAGCACAATATTTGCACAGGGAGTTAGCTCAGGGAGCAGGAATGCATAGGAAAGAAAGACACATGGAAAAAGGTAATCATAGGGAGAAATTGGCTGTTACATTACAGGGATTACAATCAAAGTTATGAAACAATTTGTGCATGAACTGTTGTATAGAAAATGAATTTGATTCGTGAACTTTCACTGAAATCACAATTAAAAAAAAAAGGCTCTGGCCTTAAGGAACATTTGTTAATAACTTAATCATGGCTATTTTAGATGACCAACAATAAAAGTAGACTTAGTTGGCCATAGAGCATTAAAGGGAAATGGCATTTGATCATTTCTTCCTATGAAAATAAAAAATAGCCAGTTGCTGTTGACTCATAGTGAGCCCAGGTGTGTCAGAGTAGAGTTGTGCTCCACAGGATTTTTAATGACAACTTTTTTGGAAGTAGATTGGCAGGGTTTTCTTCAGAGGCAACTCTGGGTAAACTCAAATTTTTAATATTTCAGTTAGCAGTTGAGCATATAACCATTTATTGCACACATTAATTCTTTAAATCATAAAGCACTGAATTTTATTGTTCTAGGAACTTAGGAAAATTTAAGAAATTTATTTTACAGGTGCTCAGTGTAGCTGGGGAAATAAGCTATAACATAGAAAGCTTTTATGTAACTATTTTAGACAATTACAATTTAAGCATGTATCGTCTAATATCTTATTGTTGTTAGGTGGCGTTGAATCGTCTCCGACTCATGCTGTTGTTGTTGTTGTTATGTGCCATCGAGTCAAACCTGACTCATAGAGACCCCTCCTTGGGTTTCCAAGGCAGTATTACTAGGGAATTAGATTGCCCAACCTTCCTTCCTTCCAAGGAGTGGCTGGTCCTGATATCCTGCCTGCTGTTTGCATCGGTGTGTACTGTGGATTCGAGTAAAATAAGATCCCTAACAACTTCAATCATTTCTCCATTTATTCTGATATTGCTTATAGTTGTGAGGATTTTCATTTTCTTTATACTGATATGTAATCCATACTGAAGATGTGGTCTTTGATCTTCATCAGTAAGTGCTTCACATCATTTTCACTTTCAGCAAGTAAGGTAGTATCATCTGTATATTAGAAGTTGTCACTGAATCTTCCTTCAGTCTGAAACTGCATTCTTATTCATATTGTCCATGCTCTCTGAGTATTTTCTCATTATACAGATTGAATAAATATGATGAAACTATACATGCATGATGCACACCATTCCTGATTTTAAATCATGCAGTATCCCTTTGTTCTGTTCCAATGACAACCTCTTTGTCTGTATATAGGTTCCTCATGAGCAAAATAAAGAGCTCCCAAATTCTAATTCTTCTCAGTGTTATCCATAATTTGTTATGAGCCACACAGTCGAAGGCCTTTGCATAATAAATAAAACAAAGGTAGACATCTTTCTGAAAGACATCTTTGCTTTCAGCTAAGATCCATCTGACATTGGCAATGATATCCCTCATTCCATGTCTTCTTCTGAATCCAGCTGCCATTTCTAGAATATATATAGCCTGTCAATATATGCTTCAACAATTTTTGAATTATCTTTAGCAAAATTTTACTTGTGTATTATATTAATGGGGAGCTCTGGTAGCGTAGTGCCTAAAGCACTTGACTGATAACCAGAAGGCTGGCAGTTCAAACTCACCAGCCACTCCTCGGAAGGAGTCAGGTCCAACTCGACAACACATAGCAACAACAACAACAACATGATATTAATGATATTGTTCAATAATTTCCACATTCTGTTGGGTCACCTTTCTTTGGAATGGGAAAAAATATGGATCACTTCCAGTCAATTGGCCAGGTAGCTGTCTTCAAAATTTCTAGTGGCATAGTGCCTAAGCCATTTGACTGCTAACCAGAAGTCTGGCAGTTCAAACCCACCATCCACTCCTCAGAAGGAAGGTTGGCCAATCTACTTGCATAGTGCTACCACCTCAGAAACCTAAGGAGGGGTTGCTATGAGTCTGATCTGACTTGAGGGCAGTGAGTTTGTTGTTTTTTTGTTGTTGGTTTCCAGCACTGCATCCATGTGTGGAAGCGTGTCAATGGGTATTCTGTCAATTCCTAGAGCCTTGTTTTTCACTAATTCCTCCATTACAACTTGAAATTCATCCTTGAATATCATCAGTTCTTGGGCATATGCTACCTCCTCAAATAGCTGAATATTGACCAATTCTTTTTGATACAATGACTCTGTTTCTTGTTGTTGTTAGGTGCAGTCAAGTCGTTTCGGACTCATAGAGGCCCATGCACAGCAGAACGAAACACTGCCTGATCACGCACCAGCTCCATGATCCCTGCCATACTTGAGCCCATCCTCACAGCCACCATGTCAAGCCATCTCATTGAAGGCCTTCCTCTCTTTCGTCGACCTTCCACCTTAGCAAGCATGACATCCTTCTCCAGGGAATGGTACCTTTTGACAACATAACCAAAGTAGGTGAGAAGTCTGGCCATTCTCACTTCCAAGGAGCATTTCGGGTGCACTTCCTCCAGGACAGATGTGTTAGTTCTTTTAGTAGTCCATGGTACTTTCAGCATTCTTCACCAACACCACAAATCAAAAGCATCAACTCTTCTTCGGTCTTCCTTGTTCATTGTCCAGTTCTCACATGCATACAAGACTATTGGAAATATCAGGGCTTGTGTCAGGGGCACCTTAGTCCACAAGGAGACATCCTTGCTCCTCAGCACTTGAAAACAGTTCCTTCGCAGTTGACCTTCCCAGTACTACACGTCATCTAATGTCCTGACTGCTGCTTCCACTGGCATTGATTATAGAACCAACAATGTGAATTCTTTGACAACCTCAATCTTCTCTCCATTTATTGTGATTCTGCTCACTGGTCTAGTTGTGAGGATTTTTGTTTTCTTTATATTGAGATGTAATCCATACTACAGACTGTATTCTTCAACTTTCATCATTACGTGTCTCAAGTCATCCTGACATTCAGCAAGCAAAGTTGTATCGTCTGGGTATCTCAGGCTGTTAATGATACTTCCTGCAATCCTGGTGTCACATTTTTCTTCATACAGTCCAGCTTCTCTGATTATTTGCTCAGCATATAGATTGAATAACTATGTGGAAAGGATACAACCCTGATGCACTCCCTTCTTGATTTTAAACCATGTAGTGTCCCCTTGTTCCATTCGAATGACAGTCTCTTGGTCAAGGTACAGGTTCCTCATAAGTACAATCAAGTGCTCAGGAATTCCCATTCTTCTCAATGTTACCCATCCACACAATCAAATGCCTTTGCATAGTCAATAAAACACAAGTAAACATCTTTCTGGTATTCTTTGCCTTGAGCCAAGATCCATATGACAACAGCTATGATATCCCTTGTTCCACGTCCTCTTCTGAATCCAGCTTACACCTCTGGAAGTTCTCTGTCAATATATTGCTGCAACCGTATTTGAATTATCTTCAGTAAGATCTTACTTGCATGCGATATTAATAATATTGTTCTAAATTTCCACATTCTGTGGGATCCCCTTTCTTTGGAATGAGTATAAATATGGATCTCTTCCTATTAGTTGGCCAGGTAGCTGTCTTCCAAATGTCTTGTCATAACCGAGTGAGTGCCTCCAATGGGGCATCGATATTGAAATATCTCAATGGGCATCCCATCAATTCCAGTAGCCTTGTTCTTCACCAGTTCTTTCACTGTAGCTTCAACTTCCTCCTTCAATACCATTGGTTCCAGATCATATGCCACCTCCTGAAATGGATGAAGATTGACCAGTTCTTTTTGGTACAGTGTCTCTGTGTATTCCTGCCATCTTCTTTTGATGTTTCCTGAATCATTCAATATTTTACCCATAGAATCTCTCAATATTGCAACTCAAGGCTTAATTTTTTTCTTCAGTTCCTTCAGGTTGAGAAATGTCGAGCGTGTTCTTCCCTTTTGGTTTTCAAACTCCAGATCTTTGCACATTTCATTATGTTGTTGTTGTTGTTGTTGTTGTTATGTGCCGTCGAGTAGGTCCCAACTCATAGCGACCCCTCCTTGGGTTTCTGAGGCAGTATCACTACGGAAGTAAGATTGCCCAACCTTCCTTCCGAGGAGTGGCTGGTGGGTTTGAACTGCCAGCCTTCTGGTTAGCAGTCAAGTGCTTTAGCCACTATGCTACCAGAGCTCCTCATTTCATTATAGTAATTGGTTTTGTCTGCTCAAGCTGCTCTTTGAATTCCTCTGTTCAGCTCCTTTATCTTGTCATTTCTTCCATTGGCTTTAGCTTCTCTCTGCTCAAGGGCAAGTTTCAGTCTCTCTCTCATCTATTTTGGTCTTCTCTTCTTTTCTCATCATTTTAGTGATCTCTTGCTTTCTTCATGGATAATGTTCTTGATATCCTCCCATAATTCTTCTGGTTTTCAGTCATTGGTGTTCAATGCATCAAATCTATTCTTTAGATGATCTCTAAATTCAGGAGGGATATATTCAAGATCATATTTTGGCTCTCTTGGACTTGTTTTAATTGTCTTTAACTTCAAGTTGAACTTGCATATGAGCAGTTGATGGTCTGTTCCACAATCAGCTCCTGGCCTGGTTTTGGATGAAGATATTGAACTCTTCCACTGCCTCTTGCCATAGATGTAGCCAATCTGCTTCCTGTGTGTTCCATCTGGTGAAGTCCACGTGTACTGCCTCCGTTTGTGTTGTTGAAAAAAGGTGTTTGCAATGAACAAGTCGTTGGTCTTGCAAAATTCTACCAGGTGAGTTCCAGCATTATTTCTGTCACCAAGGCCAAATTTTCCAACTACCGGTGATTCTTCTTTGTTTCCAACTTTTGCATTCCAGTCACCAGTGATAATTAACACATCCTGATTGCATGTTCAATCAATTTCAGACTGCAGAAGTTGATAAAAATCTTCAATTTCCTCATCTTTGGCTTTGGTGGTTGCTGTATATATTTGAATATTAATCATATTAACAGGTCTTCCTTGTAGGCATATGGATATTATCCTATCACTGACAGCATTGTACTTCAGGACAGATCTTGAAACATCCTTTGTGATGATGAATGCCACGCCATTCCTCTTCAAATTGTCATTTCTGGCATAGTAGATCATATGGCTGTCTGATTCAAAATGGCCAAATCCCATCCATTTCAGCTCACTAATGCCAAGGATATCAATTTTTTTATGCATTCCATTTCATTTTTGACAACTTCCAATTTTCATAGATTCATACTTCATACATTCCTTCTTCCAATGATTAATGGATGTCTGCAGCTGTTTCTCCTCAATTTGAGTGGTGCCACCTCAGGAAATGGAGTTCTCAAAAGCTTCACCTTATCCATATGAGTAAGGCTGAGTTTACTCAGATGATGCAGCTCTTTCCCAGTCCTATTTTGAGAGCCTTCTAACCTAAAAGGACTATTCATAAAGTTGCACAGTAATGTATCAGACAGTCTTTCTTTGCTATTCATAAGGTTTTCCCTGGCCAATTCTTTGATAAGTGGATGTCCTCTTCCTTCTTCCTAGTCTGTCTCAGTCTGTAAGCTGGGCTGATACTTGTGCACCATGTGCATCCCACTAGGTTTGAAACACCAGTGGCTCAGCCTCAAAACTCATATCAACACTTCACCATGGTAGGACAAACCAACAGACAAGTTTGTCTCCCTATTGGAAACCTCTCCTACTACCCTTACCTGGGTCCCTGCAGATGACTCCTCCTCTGTCCTGGTTCCTGAGCCTTTTCCTCCCCTTTCTCACACTCTCCCACCCTGCTCCTTTGGGTGTGCCTGTGTTCCCTCTTCTCACCTGGATCACTGTGGCTCACTCCTCTTCTTTCGTGGTCCCTGGCTTATTCTTCTCCCCTCTCTGGTTCTCCCTCCCTGCTGCTTTGGGCATGCCTGGGTTCCCTCTCCTCACATGTATACCTGCAACTGACTCCTCCTCTGTTCTGGTTATTGGGCCTTTTCCTCCCCTTTCTTGCACTCTCCTGCCCTGCTGCTTTGGGTGTGCCTGGGTTCCCTCTCCTCACCTGGATCCCTGTGGCTCACTCCTCTTCTGCCCCAGTTCCCAAGCTTATTCTTCTCCTCTTTCCAGTTCTCCTGTCTGATGCTTTGGGTGTGCCTGGGTTCCCTCTCCTCACCTGGATCCCTGGGTCTCACTCCTCATCTGTCTCGGTCCCTGGGCCTATTCATCTCCTCTCCGGTTCTCCCGCCCTGCTGCTTTAGGTGTGCCTGGGTTCCCTCTCCTCATCTGGATCCCTGTGGCTCACTTCTCTTCTGGCCCAGTTCCCAAGCTTATTCTTCTCCCCTCTCCAGTTCTCTTGCCTGATGCTTTGGGTGTGCCTGGGTTCCCTCTCCTCACCTGGATCCCTTTGGCTCACTCCCATTGGTCCCGGGCCCAGGGCCTATTCGTCTCCTCTCTCCTGCCCTGCTGCTTTGGGTGTGCCTGGGTTCCCTCTCTTCACCTGGATCTCTGTGGCTCACTCCTCTTCTGTCCCATTCCCTGGGCTTATTCCTTACACCTCTCCAGTTCTCCTGCCCTGCTGCTTTGGGTGGTCCTGGGATCCCTCTCCTCACCTGGATCCCTGTGGCTCACTCCCATTGGTCCCAGACCCTGGGCCTATTCACCTCCTCTCTCTGGTTCTCCTGCCCTGCTGCTTTGGGCATGCCTGGGTTCCCTGTCCTCACCTGTATTTCTGTGGCTCACTTCTCTTCTGTCCCATTCCCCAAGTTTATTCCTCACCCCTCTCTGGTTCTCCTGCCATGCTGCTTTGGGCATGCCTGTGTTCCCTTTCCTCACCTGGATCCCTGGAGCTCACTCCTTGTCTGTCTCGGTCCCCAGGCCTATTCGTCTCCTCTCTGGTTCTCCCTCCCTGCTGCCTTAGGTGTGCCTGGGTTCCCTCTCCTTATCTGGATCCCTGTGGCTCACTCTTCATCTGTCTTGGTCCCTGGGCCTATTTGTCTCCTCTCTCCAGTTCTCCTGCCCTGCTGACTCTGTGTATTTCTTTCATATTCTTTTGATACTTCGTGCATCATTCAATATATTGCCCATAGAATCCTTCAATATTACAACTTAAAGCCTGAAGTTTTTTCTTCACGTCTTTTCATCTTGAGAAATGTTGAGCATGTTTTTTCCTTTTGGTTTTCTAACTCCCGGCCTTTTCACATTTCTTTACAATCATTTACTTTTTTTTCTCAAGCTATCCTTTGAAATCTTCTGTTCAGCTCTATTATCTTGTCATTTTTTCAATTCACTTTAGCTATTCTCATTTCAAGAGCAAATTTAAGAGTCTTCTAACATCCATTTTGATCTTTTTTTCCTTTTCTATCTTTTAATGACCTTTTGGATGTTGATCATATAACCTGCCACAATGCTAAATCTCTCAATTAGTTACAGTAGGTTTTTGATTGAGTCTCTTGGGTTTTCTAGGTATAAGATCATATCATCAGCACATAGGTATAGCTTGACTTCTCCCTTACCAATTTGGATGCCTTTGATTTCCCTTTCTTGCCTTATGGCCCTGGCTAGGACTTCCAGTACAATGTTAAATAGAAGCGGTGATAGCAGGCATCCTTATCTAGTTCCTGTTCTCAAGAGGAATGGTTTCAGTCTCTCTCCATTGAGAGTAAAGTTGGCTGTTGGTTTTGCATAAATGCCCTTTATTATATTGAGGAATGTCCCTTCTATTCCTATTTCGCTGAGAGTTTTGATCAGGAATGGGTGTTGGATTTTATCAAATGCCTTTTCTTCATCAATTGATATGGTCATGTGGTTCTTCTCCTTTGTTTTATTTA
>NW_006921697.1:9660138-9660634 GCF_000298275.1 Orycteropus afer afer | reverse complement strand
AGTGGGGATGGCCACACTTCCATTCACCAAGCAGGTGTAGTGTGTAGTAACAAGAAGAGTGTCGTACCTTTTCAGTCTTGCAGGCCCTGAGTGTCTTTGGGGTTGCTGGAAAGCAGAACGTGTTCTTAAGTCCCAGAAATCTGCGAGAGCACCATCTCTTTAAATATCCAAAATAATCAAGCTGCTTTTTAAACCTTCAAAATGGCAGCATCCTACGGACTGGCAAAAGTCCACAGCTCAGCCCGCCTTTCTCTTCACCTTCTTCGTTTGATGACCAGCCACCGTGCACAGCCCTCTGTGCAGTCCCTGGCTAGCAGGGTGATTTTTAGGTTAATTCTTAAGTCCTACCACCACTCGGGAATGTCCAAGCCATCTGTGCCATCAGGGTCACTCAGGTTGCCGCCAGACTGCAGCTCCATATGTCTCCTTTTTTGGTATTTTCACACAAATTCTTCTGCTAGTTGGGGTTTAGTCCACTTCTATATCCTTCCCTTCA
>NW_006921697.1:9645600-9659963 GCF_000298275.1 Orycteropus afer afer | reverse complement strand
AAGATTATCTTCTGTGTCTGTGTTAATTGGTTTCCCTTTTCTTTGTTGAAGAGGGTCTGTGCAGTCCTTCTGCCTAGTTCGCCATCTTGCAGGAACTCCCCTCTTTTAATGACCTTTTGCTTTCTTCATGTATGATATTCTTGATATTATCCCACAACTTGTATGGTCTGTGGTCATTGGTGTTCAATGCGTCAAATCTTCTCTTCAGATGATTTCAGGTGGGATATAATCAAGGTCGTATTTTGATTCTTGTGGATTTGTTTTAATTGTCTTCACCTTTAACTTGAACTTGCATATGAGCAATTGATAGTCTGGCCCATGGTCAGCTCTTGGACTTGATTTAACTGAAGATATTGAACTTCTCCATCATCTCTTTCCACTGATGTAATCAACCTCATTCCTCTTTATTCCATCTGGTGAGGTCCATGTGTATAGGCACTGTTTATGTTGTTGAAAAATCATTTTTGCAATGATTACATCATTGGTCTTTTGAAATATTATCATGTGATCGCCAGTGTGATTTTTCCAACTGATTAATTTTCTTTGTTTCCAACTTTCACATTCTAATTGCCAGTACTAATCAATACATCTTATTTGCCTTTTTGGATAATTTCAGACCACAAAAATTGGCTAAAACCTTCAATTTTATCATCTTTGGCATTAGTGGTTGGTGCATAAATGTAAATAGTAGAATATTAACTTGTGTTCCTTTTAGGAGTAGGGATCTTTTCCTATTACTACAACAATGTACTTCAGGATAGGGCTTGAGTTTTGTTTTTTTTTTGTTTGTTTGTTTGTTTTTTAATAATGAATGTAACAGCATTGCTCTTCAATTTGTCATTCCCAGTTTAGTAGACCTTATGCTTGTCTGATTTAAAATGGCCAATATTAGTCCATTTCAGCTCAGCCTAAGATATCGATCTTTATGTGTTCCATTTCATTTTTGACAACTTCCAATTTTCCTAGATTTATAATTCATACATTCCAAGTTCTAATTACTAGTGGATGTTTGCAGCTGTTTTTTCTCATTTTGAGCTGTGCCGCATCAGCAAAAGAAGGTCCCAAAACCTTTCCTTTATCTGCATCATTAAGGTCAACTCCACTTTGAGGAAGCAACTCTTCCTCAGTCATATTTTGAGTGCTTTCCAAACTGAGGGGCTCTTCTTCTGGTATTGTACCACACAGTGTTTCATGGTTATTCATAAACTTTTTCAGTAACATATCAGTCAGTGTTTCACTTCTATCCATAAGGTTTTGACTAGTCAATTTTTTTTTTTTTTTTTTTTTTTTTTCAGAAGTGCATGGCTCTGTCTCTCTTCCTAGTATAGTATGTCTTGGTCTGGAAGCTCTGCTGAAGCCCGTCCACCATGGGTGACCATGCTGGTATTTGAAATATCAGTGACATAGCCTCCAGCCTCACAGCAACACACAAGCCACAACAGTACAACATACTGACAGATGAGTTGTGAATGCTTAAGTATCAAAGTAAATAATTAATAAAATATCACTTAACCAAAAAAACTCCATATTCACTGCCATTGAATTGGATCCAACTCATAATGACCCCTCCTTGGGTTTCTGAGGTGGTATCATTATGAAAGAAGATTGCTCAATCTTCCCTCCAAGTAGTGGCTGGTGGCTTAAACTGCCAGCCTTCCGGAGAGAAGTCAAATGTCTTAGGCACTACACCACCAGAGCTCCCAAAATACTGTTTATAGATGTTAAAAAAAAAAGCTCAGAAAATTTAATGTCATTGGAGATTTCAAAGAAAGCTTTTTAAATAGAGTAGTAATTTGGATAAATTTTGAAGAATGGGTAATATATGAAGAGTAGAAAGGAGAAAAAGAAAAGACCTTTAAAGTCACAACTTAATATGCTTAAGTATTTATCAAGACATATATTTAAGAAACACTTTAGGCCCTTATTGTCTTATATGCTCTAAGGGCAATGAAGATTCCTATGACTCTAATAGGATGAATTAGGCCATGCACTTCATTTACTGTTAACACTGAAAAATATATGTCTTAGAAATACCCTTGAGTTTGTAAACTTTTTGAGAGCAGACATCATCTATTTCCCACCCCACCTCCACACCTTCTGCTTCCACAACATACACAACTTATTCAACACAGTGCCTTTTCTGTGGTACTCAGAAATGTTAGGTAAATATATATCTGGAAGAATAGTTGAGCTTGACTCTGATAGAGTTTCCCTTGCTTGGTAGAATCTCACATTATTAATTTATATTAAGTATTAGGAAGCCTGTATTTATTTATACACACACACACACACACATATATATATATATACATACACATATGTTTATATCTACACACATATATATGTGTATATATATATATATAACACATACATGCATATATGTAAACCAAACACCAAACTCAAAACCATTGAGTTGATTCTGACTTATATAGTAACTTGCATTGTAAATCTATTTACCATTGCAAGGCTGTAAATCTTTACAGAAGCAGACTGCCCCATCTTCACTCTGTGAAGGGGCTAGTAAGTTTGAACCAGCAACCTTTTGGTCAGGAGACAAATGCCTTAACCACTACACCACCAGAGCTCCTTATATGTATATAGATATGTATGTGTGTGTGTGTGTGTATATGTGTATATATATGTGTGTGTGTATGTATATATATATATGTCTGACTCAACAGCATATAACAACAACAACATACACACACACACACATGCACATACACGTATGTGTGTGTGTGTGTGTGTGTATCCACCACTTGTTCATCAGGTTTTCACCCTGTGATGGCTTGCATATTTCCATGAGGCTGGAGGTTATGTCACTGGTATTTCAAATACCAGGAGAGTCACCCATGGTGGACAGGTTTCAGCGGAGCTACCAGACTAAGACAGAGTCAGAAGAATAAAAGGGCCATAGGTAGCAAAGTGCCTAAGGCATATGACTATTAACCACTAGGGGTTCAAACCCACCAGCCACTCCTCAGAAGGAAGGTGGGGCAATTTAGTAGTGGTGCAGCCTCAGAAACCCAAAGAGGGGTCACAATGAATCAGATTCTACTAGACAGCAGTGAGTTTGTTTTCTTTTGAGGTTACTGGGGCAGGGAGGAGAGGGGAGGAATTAAGTTTGTGTTAGTTGGGGACCACAGGCTGAGGTGGGTAAGGGGAGGGATAGTATAGAAAGACTCTGTGACAACCATGATAACATTAGAGAAAGGGAGGACACCAAATTGTGCACATAAGAAATAGATGACAGAGACTAATAGCACTATATTCATAATAATGCATTACCATTAATACCAAACATCAAACTATAGATAAACACATAAACATCTGAGAAGATCAGATGGGGGTCAGTGAACAGGATTATACTCTAAACCAAGGATATATTCAGCTGAGGTTAACCTTGCATAGATCCCAGTGATACAAAATACCCACAAGCCTTACAGAAACAACAGAAGACAGATACAGAACAATCCCTTAAAGACAGACAGACACTGAGGGAGGGAGATGCAATAGATTTACCTCTTCAGGACTATAATATTGGGGGACACCAGAATCAATTGGCACAACAAAATACCTAAAAATCTTGTTCTACAACCTACATTGGTAAGTAGTGACTGGGATCTTAAAAGCTTTCAAGTGGCCACCTAAGATGCAGGTAATGACCTTCTATTGTCAGAAGCAAAGAAGAGTGCTAAATAAATAAATTAATTAATTAAATGACCAGGATATTTGGAAGCGATCAGCCCTAGGACATGATGGACCTTGAGACCAGAAGAATTAGAGGGTGCCTGGCTACCAATGCCACCCACTGGGGAAAGGATCAGAACCAGAAATCCTGGATAAAGTGGGAGGAAAAATGTGTAACAAAATCCAAAAACACAATAATGACTAGAATTACTGATCATATGGATTCTGGTGAGATCTCCAATACCAAAGCCCTAGAATAAACTTCGGCCCTGGAATAAAACTCACTCCCAGCAGCTGGCTCTTATCTTAATAGTAAATAAGACGTACACACATACCACTCAACCCAGGGAGATGCACCCACATATTTTATGAAAATGCATCCCTTGGAGCAATTGATTATGTGGGACCAGAGGGGCAACATTCACACGAGGAAATCAAAGAAACACAGGAGTACATAACTATGAGGGAAATGGTGGAGGGAGGTTATTTGGCAGGTAAGGGAGGAGAGTGGGTTAGAGTTGGGGATGGCAATTGGGGAGTGAAACCAAATGTACATGAGAGGTTGAATTTAAAACAAACTCTGTGCTGTAAACTTGCACCTAAAGCACAATTTAAAAAAAAAAAAAAAGAAAGAAAGAAAGAAAATAATTGGCCAGTGAAAATCTTATGAATAGCAGTGAAACACTGTCTGATATACTACTGGAAATTTTTATTAATAGCCCAATATTTATATTGGACAATAGAAACATTGTCCAATATAATGCCAGAAAATGAACCCCTCAGGTCAGCAGTCAGTCAAAATATGACTGGGGAAGAGCTGCATCCTCAGAGTAAAGCAGACCTTAATGGTCTTGTAATGCCTAAGGCACTTGACTGCTAACCAGAAGGCTGGCAATTCAAACCCACCAGCCACTCTTTGGAAGGAAGGTTGAGCAATCTACTTCTGTAGTGATACAGCCTCAGAAACCCAAGGAGGGGTTGCTATGGGTAGGGTCTAACTCCACGGCACATAGCAACAACAACAATGATGGAGATGGAGTAAAGCTCTCAGGACCTCCATTTCCTGATGTGGCAGGACTCAAAATAAGAAGAAACATTTGCAAACATTCATTAACAATCAGAACACGGAATCTATGAAGTATGAATTTAGGAAAATTGAAGTTGTCAAGAGTGGAATAGAACACATAAAGATCAATATGCTAGGTATTAGTGAGCTGAAATGGACTTGTTTGGGCCACTTTGAATCAGACAACCATATGATCTACTATGGTGGGAATGCCAAATTGAAGAGGAATGGCATAGCATTCATTGTCACAAAGAATGTTTCAAGATCCATCCTGAAGTACAATGCTGTCAGTGATAAGAAAATATCCATATGACTACAAGGAAGATCAGTAAATAATACTATTATTCCAATTTACACACCAACTACCAATGCCAAGGATGAAGAAATTGAAGATTTTTACCAACTTCTGCATTCTGAAATTGATCAAATATGCAATAAAGATGTATTGATTATTACTGGTTATTGGGATGCAAAAGTTGGAAACCAAGAAGAATCACCAGTAGTTGGAAAATACGACCTTGGTGATAGAAATAATGCTGAAGATCATATGATAGAATTTTGCAAGACCAATGACTTATTCATTGTAAATATCTTTTTTCAACAACATAAACAGTATGTATATATGTGGACTTTGCCAGATGGAGTACACAGGAATCAGATAGACTACATCTGTGGAAAGAGACGATGGAGAAGCTCAGTATCTTCAGCCAAAACAAAGCCAGGAGCTGACTGTGGAACAGACCATCAACTGCTCATATGCAAGTTCAAGTTGAAGCTGAAGAAAAATAAAACACATCCACAGGAGACAAAATATGACCTTGATTATATCCCTCCTGAATTTATAGAACATCTAAATAATAGATTTGATGCGATGACCACCAATATCTGAAAAACAGAGGAATTGTGGGTGACATCAAGAACATCATCAATGAAGAAAGCAATAGGTCATTAAAAAGACAAAAAAAAGAAGAAAAATGAATGTCAGAAGAGACTCTGAAACTTGCCCTTGAGCAGAGTACCTAAAGAAATGGAAGAAATAACAAGATAAAAGTGGAACAGATTTTAAAGAGCAGCTTGAACAGACAAAGTCAATTACTATAAAGAAATATGGAAATATCTGAAGTTAGAAAACCAAAAGGGAAGAACATGCTCAGGACTTCTTAAGCTGAAAGAAGTGGAGGAAAAATTCAAGCCTCGAGTTGAAATATTGAAAGATTTTATGGGCAAAATATTGAGTGATGCAGGAAACATCAAAAGAGATGGAAGGACTATGGAGTCACTGTATCAAAAAGAATTGGTCAATGTTTGTCCATTTCAGGAGGTGGCATATGATCAAGAACGAATGGAATTTAAGGATGAAGTTCAAGAAGCACTGAGGGAATTGGTGAAGAACAAGGCTCCAGGAATTGATGGACTACTCATTGAGATGTTTCAACAAACAGATGCCATGTTGGAGGCACTCAATCATCTATGGCAAGAAATTTGGACAATTGTTACCTGGCCAACTGAGTGGAAGAGATTCATATTTGTACCTATTCCAATGAAAGGTGATACCACAGAATGTGGAAATTATTGAACAATATCATTAATATCACATGCAAGTAAAAATCTTTCTGAAGATAATTCAAAAATTATTTCAGCAGTATATTGACAGAAAACTTTTAGAAATTCAAGCTGGATTCAGAAGAGGATGTGGAATGAGGGATATCATATCTCATGTCAGATGGATCTTGGCTGCAAGCAAAGAATACCAGAAAGATGTTTACTTGTGTTTTATCAACTATGCAAAAGCATTCAATTGTGTGGATCATAACAAATTATGAATTCCAGAACACATCATTGTTCTCATGAGGAACCTGTATATAGACCAGGAGGCTGTTGTTCAAAGAGAACAAGGGGATACTGCATGGTTTAAAATCAGGAAGGAAGTGTGTCAGGGTTGTATGTTTTCACCATACTTTTTCAATTTGGTATACTGAGCAGGTAATCCGAGAAGCTGGACTATATGAAGAAGAG
This sequence comes from Orycteropus afer afer, assembly GCF_000298275.1. Taxonomy (NCBI): domain Eukaryota; kingdom Metazoa; phylum Chordata; class Mammalia; order Tubulidentata; family Orycteropodidae; genus Orycteropus; species Orycteropus afer. Next base: position 9,653,191 of record NW_006921697.1, on the reverse strand, counting down.
GATGGCATTAGGATTGAAGGGAGACTAATCAACAACATGCTTCATGCAGATGACACAACTTTAATTGCTGAAAGTGAAGATGACTTTAAACACTTACTAGTGAAGGATAAAAACTATAGTCTGCAGTATGGATTACATCTCAACATAAAGAAAACAAAAATCCTCACAACTGGACCAATAAGTAGCATCACAATAAATGGAGAATAGAATGAGGTTGTCAAGGATTTTATATTATTTGGTTCCACAATCAATACCAATGAAAGCAGCAGCAGTCAAGACATCAGACAACACATTGCACTGAGCAAATCTTCTGCAAAAGAACTGTTTAAAGTGCTGAAGAGGAAAGGTATTTCTGTGAAGACTACGGTGCACCTAACATAAGCCATGATATTTCAGTCGGCTCATATGTGGGTGAAAGCTGGACAACAAATGAGGAAGACTGAAGAAGAGTTGGTGCTTTTGAGTTGTGGTGCTGATGAAAAATACTGAAAAGTACCATGGACTGCCAGAACTAACAAATTTGTCCTGGAAGAAGTGCAGCCAGAATTCTCCTTGGAAGAGAGAATGGCCAGACTTCGTCTCACCTACTTTGATTATGTTGTCAGAAGGGACTATTCCCTGGAGAAAGATATCATGCTTGGTAAAATGGAGGGTCAAAGGAAAAGGGGAAGGCCATCAACAAGATGGATTGACACAGTGGCTGCATGATGGGCTCAGGTATAGCAAGGATTGTCAGACTGGCTCAGGACCAGACAGTGTTTCATTCCGTTGTACACAGGGCAACTATGAGTCGGAGCTGACTCGATAGCACCTAACAACAACAAATATGTGTGTGTGTGTGTATATATATATATACCAAAAAAAAAAAAAAAAAAACTCACTGCCGTTGAGTCGATTGGACTCATAGTGACCCAGCCTTCTGGTTAGCAGTCAAATGCCTTAGGCTCTATGCCACCAGATATTCATACATATATGGAATTTAGGCAGAATGGAGGTTGCTTCCTGGCTAAGTCACCTCCATTGGCTAAACTCAAGGATCACCTGTAATTTTCACTTCTCATATTTTTGGAATATTTAGTTATGTTTACCTCCTTCCTCTTAAGTAAATGCACTTGATTTATGAATCATTTGTGTGACAACTGATCATATAAGCTGTTGCGTTGAATTGGTAGGAGAGCAGAATGAATGCTAATGTCTAAAGATTTGAGATTTATTGCTAGTTGTTTGTGACTCTGGGAATGTCACTTAACTTCTTTCGAGCTCTTATACCAACTTTTAAGATCTTGCCTAACTTTGTCACTATCTACAATTCTTTTTCAAGGATTAGAGAGTATATACTTTCTGCTTTGAAAGGGTTTCCCTTGCAGTTTCTTCATGTCTTGCTCTAGATGTGTATGAGACATTCAGCAGCTGTTCCCATTCCATGAAAAATGAAGTGAGTCAATTCCGCAGTTGTTTCTATGTTGCTTGTGCTATTCTGTATAAATGGAATGTATTAATCATCCCCCATTTAAGTGCTTACATTTTATAATTTGCTTCAGAGGTTAAAGAATATATAAAATACAAAAGGAGAAAAGATTCAAATCTTTAGCAGATACCTAAAGATAAATTAATTTTAATTCCAACTATTATGTAAAATGAAAAAAATAGTCAATTTGATATGACTTTGTTAAAAAATATGTTTCAGGGATAAGGTAAGCCTAAGATTAGGATTTGAAACATTCATTATATAAGAAGACTCATAATGACCCCCTTTGGGTTTCCGAGGTGGTAAATCTTTGTGGAAGTAGATTGCCCAATCTTCCTTCCACAGAAGATAGGCAAGGTAGGGAAAAGAGGATAGTATATTCTTCATATATGTCTAGATCTAGATGAAGGGCCAGATTTATTCCATCTGACTCCAAATATAGGATGAATGAGAAATGAGTTTAAACTAGAAGGAGACATTGAATCCTAGAGAGCTACCAGAGAACTGCTTCCGTAAAGTTTACAGCCAAGGTAACACTATGAAGCAGTTTTACTCCATCACATGAGGTCACTATGAGTCAAAAATCAACTCAGTGGTACCTAACAACAACCACAAGGTGTCCATAACTAATTACCACAAATGGCTTGATTACCACAACAGAAATTCATTCTCTCACAGTTCCACAGGCTGCAAGTATGACATCAGGATATTAAAAGAGCCATACTCCCTCCTAGGGCTCTACTAGAAAATCTTTCATTTTCCAGTATATGGTAGTCCCAATCCTTCCTTGGTTTGTAGAAGCATCACTCCAACCTCTGCCTCCCTCTTCACATGTTATCTCCCCTCTCTGTCTTTCTCTCTTCCCCAGTTCTTATAAGGGCACTGGTCATATTGGATTAGTGTGCTCTCTGCTTACACTGGTTTCATGTTTACTTGATGAAATCTATACCAGCCCTATTTCCAAACAAGGTCACAAGTACTAGGGATTAGGACTTTAAATATCCATATGGGGGACACATTAAATCCCTAACATATCTCAAGTATTCTTTGAACACTTTCCAGGAAATTATTAGCTGTAAATCAATATTGCCAAAAAAATGTTCAAAATATGTATAGCACCATCTCAAAAATTCCTACATGCACAATTCAGTGACATCGGTTACATTTTTCAAGTTGTGTCACCATTCTTGTTATCCTTTTGCATATTATTCCACTACCACTATCTTAAATTCACTGCCCTCTAAGTTTCTGATCAAATCTTTTGAGTGTCAAAATCAATTTGATCTCACATAGATAATTCTTTAAAAGAACACAATGCTCAAATCAGATGTACTTTGGTAATAAAAAAGCTATTTCTTTTGTTTGTATCAAATAAGACTTCAAGAGATTGTTTTGGTTTATGGTTATAGTTTAAAGATTAGCTCAGGACAACAAAAACTTTTTGAATTTTTTTTTTTTTAATATTCATCTAAAGGAACAAAATGTAACGATTATTCTTGAAAAGGCAATACAATTTTAATTTTAAAATACATGTTCTGAGTTTATTATATTAAGCATGTTTGACATGTGTATATCTCTATGTCTATCTCTATATTTCAAAAGGGATGCTGTTCTGGTTGAAGTAAGATGAGTTCCGAGAGGTTTGGTAAATTAAATATTTCTTTCACATCCCTGTATGTTCCCCAAGATGTTAGAGTGAAACCCTAGGAGGCTGAGGAGAACAACTTGGACAAAATGAATAGTAAGACTCCATGGAATCTGGCATCTATAATTCTTATATTACATTTGTTTTGTCCTTGGCTCCAATGGAATTTCAGCCCTACTTAATAAATAGGTGCTGCATTGAACTGAAAATATTGAATTTATATGATGAAACACCCATGCCAACATTTTGTGTGTCATTTGCACATTCCAAAGCACTTTCATGTGCCTTCTCAATTGTTCCTCATGACATCCCTGTAAGCTAGGTAGTATGTGAACATATATATATATATATATATATATATATATATGCACAACTAGGGAGAATATCATAGTGAACAACTTTGTACTCATCACCCTAGATTTATTAAATTTTAATATTTTGTCATATCTGTTCCAGCTGTCTCTCCCCTTTTATAAAGAAAGCATTATGGTTACAGTTTAAAATCCTTATATTCTATCTCCATCGAATTTCCTCCTTCCCTCCCCAAAGGTAAATACTATCATGAATTTCCAGTGTTTATAGTTCATTTTATTTACTTTTTTTAATTTTTCTGCTACATATTTGTTGTGTGTGCTGCTGAGTCTATTCCACCTTTTTGACTCATAGCAACTCTGTAGGACAGAGTAGAGGCTGTAATCTTATGGGAGCATATCACCAACTCTTTCTCTCATTGAGCTGCTAATGGACTTGAACAGCCAAACTTTCAATTAGCTGCTGAGTGCTTAACCATTGAATCACCTGTCCTCCTTTGCTACATATTTGTATGTTCATAAAACACACAATTTTTTTGTTCTGCATTTTATAGAACATGGACATGTGCAGTGGAACAGGGAGGAACAAAGTTGCTGGGAACTAACACTCTCCCCTCTGCCTAAGCCCCAGTCAGCTGATGACAGGAAGCTGGTGTGACTCATCTGGTACGCAGGTGCACTCAATTAAAAACCTATGTCCCTTTAAACTGAGACAAAGGAAATTTCAGCCAATTGTCAACCATCTCACACCCAAATTCCTGAAATTTTTATGAATATGTATAAACCTCTCTTCTGAAACCCACAAACACTGTAATTTGCTGGAGATTCAGGGAGTCAGGTCTGGCTGGGTACAGACCCCTGCCCCCTTGCATTACCACTTTGCAATAAATAATTTTCTCTTCTCTTAATCAGTTGGTGTGTAAACTGTTTTGGCCTGAATGCATGCCAGGGAGGGACCCATGTTTGGTCCTATTTCAATTTGGCACCTCAGATGGGACTGAGGGTCTCTGACCCTCTGCCCAGAGCACAAGAACCCTCAGATGGTGGAAATGGAATGAACCCCGGACGGACCCTGTGTACACTCAGAAACTGCTTTGTCTGAAGGTACATAACAGGTGCTGAGTCTGTGACCGTCTGCAGCATCCTCAGCCTCTAGGTGCTTTCAAGAGAAGAGAGAATTATTCTGGGTTTGAAGACGTCTATTGGTGAGTATAGATTGAATTCTGGTCTGGCTTCTAGCTGATGTTGTTGTTGTTGCTGTTATGTGCCGTCAAGTCGGACCTGACTCATAGCGACCCCTCCTTGAGTTTCCAAGGCAGTATCCCTACAGAAGTAGTTTGCCCAACCTTCCTTCTGAGGAGTGGCTGATAGGGAGGTTGAAATTTTGGTTAATAGCCTTAATTAATTCATCTCCCCAGCTGAAGCATTCGAGAATCTATACTCTGGTCTGGTCTGGTCTGGTTTAAGCTGATGTTGTTGTTGTTGTTACATGCCATCGAGTCGGACCCGCCTCATAGCAACCCCTCCTTGGGTTTCTGAGGCATTATCACTATGGGAGTAGATTGCCCCATCTTCCTTCCGAGGAGTGGCTGGTGAGTTTGAACTGCCAGCCTTCTGGTTAGCAGTCAAGTGCCTTAGGCACTATGCTACCAGAGCCCTTCTTTAAGCTGATAGGGAGGTTGAAATTTTGGTTAATAACCTTAATTAAGATCATCTCCATAGCTGAAGCATTGTTATTCTGTCTGGTCTGGTTTGGTTGTGGTTTGGTTTGTGTGTGGATGAGAAATAAAAAGTTTTAAGTGGTGGCCCAGGTGTCTTTTAATCAAAATCTCTCCACAGCCCACATGTTTATTAGGGATCCTTTACTTTGAATTCTGGTCTGTCTCTACCTGATTTGCTTGTGTGTAAGAAAGAGTATGTGTGGCACTGGTGCAACAGTTTCAAGTGGATGTAAGTGTGACTGGAAAATGAGTAACCAAAGCTCTATACCAGAATGCAGCCCCCTTGGTTACATTCTGAAAAACTGGGCTCATTTTGGCTTTGAGCCTATAAAAAGGAAAAAAATTGGTATTTTTCGGTAACACCATCTGGCTACAATATCGGCTCAAGTCTGGGGATAGATGGCCAGAAAATGGGAATCTGAACTATGCTATTATTATGCAGTTGAATTCATTTTGCAAAAAGGATCAAAAGTGGGAATAATTGATTTATCTGGAGCTATTATAGCTATTTTTCTATTTCAGAACAAGGGTTTACAGAAACAGTGTGGAGAGTTGGTTGTACAACCTGAAGGGAAAGTGGATTTTAAGGGTATCTTTCAGGACTCTGAAGACCCTTATCTTTACTCCATTCTTCCCCATCTTCCCCTCCCCTATACCTCCCAGAGTCAGGAAACAATTCTCCTATGACTCCACCACCTAAGCCTAAGGGAATTTTGAATTCAGAATCTCCTAAAACTCTGGTGGTGTTATATCCCCGTTTACCTGATAGCACCCTAGATGCTCCTCAGAAAGCAGGTGCCCCTCAGGAAATGTCTCCTCAGCACACACTTGGAGTGGTGTAAAATTTGGCCAGGGGTATAAGCCAGATCCATCAGGGCAATACCCATTATGGCAGGTTCCAGCCAGTTTAGATCATGAAGGAAATCATGGAGGTTTTGTTTGGATTTGTATGCCATTTACCACAGCTGATTTACTAAATTGGAAAAATACAATGCCCACTTATAGGGAGAATCCAAAGCAGAAGGAAACCTTAATCACCTCTATATTTTCAGTTCATCATCCTAATTGGGCTGACATCAATATGTTATTAACTACCTTATTCACCTCTGAAGAGAGGCAGATGGTATTAGAGAAAGCTAGAGCAGAAGCTGACAGACTTCACAACCTCCAGCCTGAAAACCTAGTCAGGGGCCCCAGCCATCAGGCAGTGCCAGGAACAGATCAAGAGTGGGATCCTAATGACCCAGCGGACAGAGTTAGGTTGGCTTATATGAAATAGTGCATTATTGTAGGGCTCCAGAAAGGGGCCCCAAAGCAGATTAATGTTCACAAAGTTCAGGAAGTACAACAAGGCCCCAAGGAAAATCCTTCTGCTTTCCTTGAATGGGTGTGTAAGGCCTACTGTCAATATACTGACACTGACCCAGATGACCTTCAGAAAACTCATATTATCAACTTAACTTTTATAAGCCAGAGCACCCCCAATATATGGCACAAACTCAAAAAATTAGAAGGGAGGCTGGATATGAACACTTCTCAACTTGTTGTTTTCAAGGTCTATAATAACTGAGATCAGGAGCAGGAGAAATGGAAGCAGAGAGACATGAAGCAACAGGCTGCCTTGCTGACTGCTGCCCAGGGAGGCCTATCAGAAAGTCAGTCCTACCAGGAAAGTCCCCATGGACCCCTGTGATAGTTGGAGCTGTGTGTCAACTTGGCTGGACCAAAATTCTGTGTGGTGTAAGCTGTTGTGATGTAGTTATTACTATGATGGGATCAGATGATTATGTTTTGAGCAGACAATCTGTTGAAAGGGAGTTTCCCTAGAGGTGTGGCCTGCTTCCAGTATATCTATGGACATTCCAGGAAAAGAGACATTCTTCTGTGGATTGGGATTCTGTTGTGCTGCCTACCACTGTGCATGAGTGAACAATCCAACATTTGGCCTGGAGATCTTGGATTCATCATTCATTAGAGTCAACAGCCAGTGTACTGCCTGCCAGCCTTGAGCTCCTCAGCCCCTGCAGCTGCAAGAGTCAAGAAAAGCCTCCAGTTTGATGTTTGATCCAGGAACTTTGGACGTGCCAGCTTCTATAAGGGTATGAGCCATTTTCCTAAGTTAAATTTCTCTATATATACATATATAGAGGAGAGATAACACAGGGACGCCATAGTAGCAGGCCGGAAGAGCAGGGAAGGGGATAAAAGCCTTGAGCCCCAGGCTTACAGGTAAGGAGAGACAATGCAGGGACCCCAGAGTAGCAGGCCGGAAGAGCAGGGAAGGGGATAAAAGCCTTGAACCCAGACAGAAGAGCAGTCAGTCCCAGGGTTACGGGTGAGAAGAGACAACTCAGGGACGCCCAGAGTAGCAGGCCGGAAGAGCAGGAGAAAGGGGATAAAAGCCTTGAACCCAGACAGAAGAGCAGTCAGCCCCAGGGTTACAGGT
>NW_006921697.1:9644960-9645500 GCF_000298275.1 Orycteropus afer afer | reverse complement strand
GAATGGCCAGACTTCATCTCACCTATTTTGGTCATGTTGTCAGAAGAGACATTCCCTGGAGAAGGATGTCATGCTTGGTAAGGTGGAGGGTCAATGAAAGAGGGGGAGGCCTTCAATGAGATGAATTGACATGGTGGCTGCGATGATGGGCTGAAGTATAGCAGGGATCGTGGAGCTGGTGCAGGATTGAGCAGTGTTTCATTCTGCTGTGAATGGGGTCGCTATGCATCAGCGACGACTCGACGGCACCTAACAACAACAACAACCTTAAGTCAAGTTGAAGTACCAGACCTGCCTTGGTATAATGTAGAAGAAGGTATCCGGAAGCTTAGGGAAATTGGTCTGTTAGAATGGATTTATCAGATTAGACCACTAGAGCCAGAAATAAAGAGTCCAGAAGACATGCCTTTCACCAGTACAGTGAGGAATAAACTTGTTAAGGGATCTCCAGCATCCTTGAAGACTGCTGTGATTGCTATTTTATGTAAACCTGATTTGACAGTGGGAACTGCCCTAATTGAACTAAAACACTTAACTATG
>NW_006921697.1:9644101-9644608 GCF_000298275.1 Orycteropus afer afer | reverse complement strand
GATCCAAGGCCTTTTATGAGAGTGACTGTTCATTGGGGAAAAGGAAATAATCAGACTTTTCAGGGATTACTGGACACTGGCTGAATTGACATTAATTCCAGGAAACCCAAAACATCATTCTAACCCACCACTCAGAGTGGGGGCATATGGAGGTCAACTTATTGATGGAGTCTTAGCTAAGGTGCATCTCACAGTGGGTCCATTGGGTCCCTGAACTCATCCTATACTGATTTCCCCAGTGCCAGAATGCATAATTGGAATAGATACAGTCAGCAATTGGTAGAATTCCCACATTGGCTCCCTGACATGTGGAGTAAGGGCTATTATGGTTGGAAAAGCCAAGTGTAAACCATTAGAACTGCCTCTACCTGCAAAAATAGTAAATCAAAAGCAATACCTCATCCTTGGAGGAGTTGCAGAGATTACTGCCACCATTAAGGACTTGAAGGATGCAGGGGTGGTGATTCCCACCACATCCCCATTTAATTCACCTATTTGGCCTGTGCA
>NW_006921697.1:9640486-9642916 GCF_000298275.1 Orycteropus afer afer | reverse complement strand
ATGGGGAGTTCCTTATAATCACTTCACTGAGGAAGAGAAAACTCATGCCTGGTTTACAGATGGTTCTGCGTGATATGCAGGCACCACTCAAAAGTGGACAGCAGTAGCACTGCAGCCCCTTTCTGGGACTTCCTTAAAGGACAGTGGTGAAGGGAAATCCTCCCATTGGGCAGAACTTTGAGCCGTGCATATGGCTGTTCACATTGCATGGAATAAGAAATGGCCAGATGTGTGATTATGTACAGATTTGTGGGCTGTGGCTAATGGCTTAGCTGGATGGTCTAGGACTTGGAAGGAGCATGATTGGAAGATTGGTGGTAAGGATGTATGGGGAAGAGGTATGTGGATAGCTCTCTCTGAATGGTCCAAAGGAGTAAAGGTATTTGTATCTCATGTGAATGCCCACCAAAAGGTGACCTTGGCAGAGGAGGACTTTAACAATCAGGTGGATAGGATGACACGTTCAGTGGAAACCAGCCGTCCTTTTTCCCCAGCTACTCATGTCATTGCTCAATGGGCTCATGAACAAAGTGGCCATGGTGGTAAGGATCGAGGTTATGCATGATCTCAGCAACATGGACTCCCACTTACCAAAGCTGATTTGGCTACCACCACTGCTGAGTGTCCAATCTCCCAACAGCAGAGACCAACGCTGAGTCTGCAATATGGAACCATTGCTCAGGGTGATCAGTCAGCAACCTAGTGGCAGGTTGATTACATTAGACCACTTCCATCATGGAAAGGACAGCATTTTGTTCTTACTAGAATAGATACTTATTCTGGATACGGATTCACCTTTCTTGCACACAGTGCTTCTGCTAAAACTACCATCCATGAACTTACAGAATGCCTTATCCACCATCATGGTATCCCACAAAACATTGCTTCTGATCAAGGGAGTCATTTCACAGCAAATGAAGTGTGGCAATGGGCTTATGCTCATGGAATTCACTGGTCTTACCATGTTCCCCATTATCCTGAAGCTGCTGGCTTGATAGAATGATGGAATGGCCTCTTAAAAACACAAATATGGCACCAGCTAGATGGCAATACCTTGAAGAGTTGGGGCAATGTTCTCCAGGAAGCTGTATATGCTCTAAACCAGCATCCAATATATGGTTCTGTTTCTCCAATAGCCAGGATTCATGGGTCCAGGAACCAATGGGTGGAAACAGGAGTAGTACCACTTACTATTACCTTTTTGTAATTACTATTTGCTCCCTGTCCCTTCTTCCCTATGCTCTGCACTTCTGGAGATCTTAGTCACAAAGGGAGGAACACTCCCATCTGGAGACACAATACTGATTGCACTGTACTGGAAATAAGGAATGCCACCTGGCCATTTTGGCTTCCTCATGCCTCTGGATCAACAGACAAAGAAGGGCATTACTGTACTATCTTGTGTGATAGATCCTGATTACCAAAGTGAAATTGGATTGGCTTTACATAATGGAGTTAAGAAGAATATGTCTGGAATACAGGAGATTCTTTAGGATGTCTCTTAGTACTACCATGCCCTGTGATTAAAGTCAATAGAAAATTACGGCAACCCAATTCTGAAATGACTGCTAACAGCCCAGACCCTTCAGGATATGAAGGTTTGGGTCACCCCACCAGGCAATGAACCACAACCAGCTGAGGTGCTTGCTGAGGGCAAGGGAAATACAGAATGGGTGGTGGAAGAAGGTAGTTCTGAATATCAGCTGTGACCACATGACCAGTTGCAGAAAAGGAGTGTGATTGTTATATTTCTTCATTATATATGTGTGTCAAATATTTTTGTTTCCTTCTGTTATGAATTGTGAAATGTAAATAAGGTTAATGCATTTTGGTTGTACGTGTGTTAGCATATCATGTTAGGTGCAAAAATGACTTTATAATTGTCCTTATTTAGAGATTATATATGGTTAAGAAGATGTGTTCAACTGTCAAGTTGACAAGGGGTGGACTGTGATAGTTGGAGCTGTGTGTCAACTTGGCTGGACCACAATTCTGTGTGGTTTAAGCTGTTGTGATGTGATTATTCCCATGATGGGATCAGATGATTATGTTTGGAGCAGGGAATCTGTTAAAAGGGAGTTTCCCTAGGGGTGTGGCCTACTTCCAGTATATCTATGGACATTCCAGGAAAAGAGACATTCTTCTATGGATTGGGATTCTGTTGTGCTGCCTACAAATGTCCATGAGTGAGCAATCTACCATTCGGTTTGGAGATCTTGGATTCATCATTCGTTGGAGTCAACAGCCAGTGTACTGCCTGGCAGCCTTGAGCTACTCAGCCCCTGTGGCTGCAAGAGTCAGGAAAAGCCTCCAGCTTGACATTTGATCCAGGAACTTTGGACTTGCTAGCTTCTATAAGTGTGTGAGCCATTTTCCTAAGATAAATTTCTCTATATATACATATATATATATATATATATATATATAAGC
>NW_006921697.1:9638616-9640386 GCF_000298275.1 Orycteropus afer afer | reverse complement strand
GTGGTGCTGGTGAAGAATGCTGAAAGTACCATGGACTGCTAAAAGAACTAACAGATCTGTCCTGGAGGAAGTGCAGCCAGAATACTCCTTGGAAGCAAGAATGGCCAGACTTCGTCTCACTTATTTTGGTCATGTTGTAAGGAGGGACCATTCCCTGGAAAAGGATGTCATGCTTGGTAGGGTGGAGGGTCGACGAAAGAGGGGGAGACCTTCAACAAGATGGATTGACATGGTGGCTACAATGATGGGCTTAAGTATAGCAGGGATTGTGGGGCTGGCATGGGATAGGGCAGTGTTTCGTTCTGCTGTGCATGGGGTCTCTATGAGTCGGAAACAACTCGAAAGCACTTAACAACAACAACAACTATATATATATATATATATAAGCTCTACTGGATTTATTTCTCTAGAGAACCCAGTCTAACACAACTGGTACTGAGAGTGGTTCTAGAGAGATGAAATCATAAGGATGGGCTTCCTAAATTGGTTCTCCAGTTTGATTAATCTCAAAGACACTAGTGACCCTGCCTCTGTTAGTAAAGAGGGACCTGCTAATCCATGGCATGAGGTGGCAACATTAATATGCAAAATAGCACCACCAATAGATCAAGTACTTGTGAGAAGTGAGGCTCTGGGTGATCAGACATTTGTACTTTTCTGCAATTTTGTCAGCATGAGGAGTATAAGGAAGCTGATTGGTTGGTCCTACTTACACTAGACGAAGTGGTGAAAGAGCGAGATGAGCTCAGAGCTGCTGAGTCTTGGCTTAAGCTCCTAATAAAAGACCTCAGTGCTTCCAGTTGTGCTCTGAAAGAAATCCTTATATCTTCTAATAACAGAGCTGATAGTGCTGAAAACCAAACCCAGAGTATTATTTTAAGGGTGGCTGAATTACAATGCCAACTAAATTGCTGACCCATAATGGTGTCTTCCTTTAAAGTTAGGGTATTGATTGGGAAAAAATGGGATCCTGAAACCTGGAATGGGGACACATGGAGAGATAGTCAGGAAGATCAGGATATAGAACCTGCAAGTTCTGTTGAATCCCTCCCATCTGAACAGATTATTGTAAAACCATTATCCCCTCCACCTCAGTTTGATGGGATTAACCAAACTGGTCCTGCTGGGTCATTGCCTGACACAGAGGCCATGGAAGACATTCCTGAATGCTCACAGGAACTACCTCAACCACCCATTGTTGCTGCTAGACCTATAACAAAGATAGGTCCAAGCGAGCCCCAAAAAGTGAAATAGAAAGTGTGACTGAGGAGGTGGTATACTATACCTGAAAAAGGCCTACTTGATTTTGCTAACATGTACAGACAGAAACCTGGAGAATATGTATGGGAATCGCTACTGAGGGTGTGGAATAATGGTGCAAGGAATGTAAGATTGGATCAGTCTGAGTTTATTGACTTAGGCCCACTAAGTATAGATTCTTCATTCAATGTTTCAGCTCCAGAGGTTAGGAAAGGATCTAATCGTTTATTTGCTTGGCTTACTGAGGCATGGATTATGCGGTAGCCTACCTTAAGTCTACTTGCAGCCTACCTGCTGCATTGGGCATGCCTGACCAATTACTATAATGAAATATGCAAAGACCTGGAGTTTGAAAACCAAAAGTTAAGAACTCCCTCAGCATTTTTCAAGCTGAAAGAATTGAAGAAAAAAATTAAGCCTTGAGTTGCAATATTGAGAGATTCTATGGGCAAAATATTGAATGATGCAGGAAACATCAAGAGAAGATGGCAGGAATACACAGAGTCACTG
>NW_006921697.1:9626795-9631424 GCF_000298275.1 Orycteropus afer afer | reverse complement strand
AATAGAAAGGGAGCAAGTGAAGCTTTTCCTTGAAGGGGCTGACCAACAAAGTTGGCATCTCAACAATGTGCTTACTGCAGGAAAGATGGGCACTGGAAGAGGAAGTGTCCAGAACAAGTTCTCCAAAACCTACCAAAGAGGGCCCAGCAGATGGTAAGCACAGCTGACAGTGATCAAGAATTATAGGGCCCAGGGGCTCCATTGCAGACTGGGCAAATTCCTATCTCCCATGAGGAGCCTGGGTGGCAATAACTATGGGAAAACAGTCCATTGAATCTTTGCTAGACAGGAACAATATGCTCAGCCCTGAGTATCTCCAAGATCCCTTTGTCCCACAAAACTATGAGCAATACTGGAGTTTCAGTAATGTAAAAATTTTCTTCAACCTCTTGAATGCCAGGTTGGGAGTATTGTATTAACTCAAAATTTTTATACATGCCTGAATGCCCTATTGCTCTATTGGAATAAAACTTACTAACCAAGTTAAATACTCAGGTTACTTTCTCAGCTAACAAGCTCCAGGTGGATGTTAATCCCAACCAGGCATGGGTCTTACAGATGACCTCCTGCAATTACCTGCTGCTATGGACTATAGAAGCAAAAGGCAGAACTGTCACTGCAACCAGCATTTGTTATGGGGAAAGACGCCCTGTATGTTTGGCTGAGTAAACTTATTTGCAGGACCGCATCTGTACAAAACTATCTAAAAGGTGACACAAGGCTGTTTGGGTTATGCCAGAAACAATCCAAAGTGCAGTCCACCTACAGTGGTAAAAGGAATTCAAAGAGGACTGGGCCCATACAAGGACTGGCAGGTAAAATTTACAGCCCCTGGAAAAATTCAAGTACTTGTGAGTATTTATTTCAAACAATCATCAACCATCTCACACACAAATTCCTGAAATTTTTATGAATATGTATAACTCTTTCTTCTGAAACCTACAAAAACTGTAATTTGATGGAGATTCGCGGAGTCAGATCTGGCTATGGACCCCTGCCTCCTTGTATTGCTGCTTTGCAATAAATAATTTTCTCTCCTCTTATTCACTTGGTGTGTAAACTGTCCTGACTGCACACTGGGCAGGGACCCATGTTTGTTTCTATTTCAAACTCAAACACATTTAGAATCAACTCAACACATGCAATGTGGATTTAGAAAAGATTATTCTTCCCCGCACAGGGGTACTAAGATACAGATAACATCCCCTGCCTTTTCCAGCTCCATTCTGTCTGAACTGCTGACCAGGGCAGCCTGGATTTTGGGAAGGCTGTACAGCTCCAGGTACAACTTGTTCTTGGGTCAAGTGAACCTTCAAGCCATAACCATCACCTAACCTTTGCCATGATGGCTCAGGTAGAACAATAAGTATCTTAACTATCTAGTGCTAATATAACAGAAATACAAGTGAGTGGCTTCAACAAACAGGAATTTATTTTCTCACAGTTTAGGAGGCTAGAAGTCTGAATTCAATGTTCTGGCTCTGGGGGAAGGTTTACACTCTGTTGGCTCCAAGGGAAAATTCTTATCTTTATTCAGGTTGTGTTCCTTGGTACCTTGGAGATCTTCATGTGTTATGGCATCTATATTCTCCCATCACTGCTTGCTTCTCTGTGCTTAATCTTCTTGTTTTATGTCTTGAAGGTGATTTGAATTTACAATACATGTTTTTGGAGTATACAGTTCAACCCATAACAATAGAGGTTCTTCTTCAGCAACCATATAAACTTCTTTCCTGCTGAACTTGGAGAACTGCTTCAATCTTGTCATTCTAGATTTTACACCCTACATTTGTTGTTGTTGTTGTTAGTAGCCACCAAGTTGTCTCTGATTCATGGCAACCTTATGTTTATCTGAATGAAGTGTTTCCCTGTCTTACATCAGCTTTAAAATTGTTGGCATGTTTGAGTCCATTTGGACAATATTCTGTCCTGATCCATAGTGTTTTCCTTGACTAATTCTTGGAAGTATATTACTAGACCTTTCTTCTTTTTCTGTTTTAGTCTGAAAGCTTCACTGAACCTTGTCTACCACAGGTGACCCTGCTGGTATTTGAAATACTGGTTGCATTGGTTCCTGAAGCACACCAACAAGCAAGCCATCATAGTATGGCAAATCCTACATTTAACATCCTATATTTTTCTTACCTACTCTATCCTTTTCCTCTCTACTACCATAAAGGTCTAACACCAAAAAACTTCACCAATGGAGATAAAAATAATAATAAATATTCCCTGAGTGCTGGCTCTGTGTTTGACATTTTGCTAAGTACTTTTTTTTTTCAGTTGTCTATTAATTCACTCATTTATGTATCCAGCAAATATTTCTTGAATTTGTACCATATGCTAAGCAAGCTTTCAGCTGCCAGGGAGAATTATATGCTGAACACAGACATGTTCCCTGACTTCATGGAACTTACAGTATGAAGGGCAGATGGATATGAATCAAATATTAACTAACAAATGGGAACTTGCACTTGTAATCAGAGCTAAAAGGAGAAGCATATGATTTTACAGTAACATGTAATAAGTGGATTTTACCTGGCCAAAAAAGGAGAGAAATAGATTCCCTTAAGAAATAATGATGACATTAAAATATGAAGAACTAACTAGGTAAATAATAGAGGGAAGAAAGATTCAGACAGAATAAACATTGTGTGTAAATGTCCTATGATGAAGGAAGATAGAAAGCATAGGAAATTAAATAAAGATACGTTATCTCATTTAATTCTGAAAAAAAAATCCTGGGTTCTAGGCATTATTACCTCTGTTTTACATTTGAAATGAGGTTCACTGAGTGTAAGTAACTTGCCTAAGGTCACATTTGGGAGGTCTGGTGGCATAGTGCCTAAGGCATTTGACTGCTAACCAGAAGGCTGATGGTTCAAGGAAGATTGGGCAATCTACTTCTGCAGAGATAACACCTTGATAACCCAAGGAGGGATTGCTATGAGTTGAATCGATTCTATGGAAGTGGTTTGGTTTTTGGTTTGGTTTTAAGGTCATATTTTTAGGAAGGAGCAGAACCAAATTGAATCTACACATGTCAAACCTCAAAAAGATGTATAATTAAGATCATGCCACTCCTCCACTCATAAGGAAGCCCCAGGAACAGAATGTTTCACAGAGGGATTCTATCAAATATGTAAAGATCACATAACCCAGTGCTTATTTTCTTTCTTTGCTTTTTTTTTTTTTTTTTTTTAATTGTTATTGCGATTTGGGTGGATGTTTACAAAGCAAATTCATTGTCCATAGAGCATTTCACACACATTTTGTTTCATGACATTGACTGCAGTTCCTCAAATGTAACAGCTTTTTTCTCCCTCCCTCCCTGAAGTTACCTCCTCCCTGTGTTCTTCCCTCCTCCCATGCATTCCTGCACCCCCTCCCAGGTGTCTCCCTTTGCAAACATTCCCATTCTGTTCTCCCATGGTTGATCACTCCAAGGAATGTATCTACCTGATGTAAGTGTTCACCCCATATGCCTGTCTATTGTTTGGCTGGAAACCACAGGAGTGAGTTCAGTTCCAGTCCTGAAGGGTAACTAGGGGCCATAGTCTGAGGGGTCTCACCAGGCTCTATCAGATCAGCAAACCTGGTCTTTTTTATGATTTTGAGTTTTGTTCCACATTGTTCTCCCACTCTATCCATGATTCAGGATCTCCTGCACCGATCCCGCTTTGCATGGTTGAAAGTAGTAGCCAGGCACCATCTAGTTCTTCTGGTTTCATAGCCATATAGGCTGAGGATCATATGGTCAACCAGTCCCCATGCACTAATTGTTTCCGTGTATCTTTGGTTTTCTTCATTCTTCTTTGCTCTGTATGAGGAAAGATTCATTCTTGTGGCTAGATGGTCGCTTGCACGCTCTTAAGACCCTGTCGCTACTCACCAAAGTAAGGTGCAGAACAATGTTTCTGTGTAGTATGTTATGCTAAATGGACCTTGATGTCCCCTGTGACTATGGTCCCAACTACAGGTGCAACTATTTGCTCCCTCAGAGTTGCTGGCTGTGGCCAACAAGCCACACAACTTTGCCCTTCATCAGCTCTGCTATATATTCAGACATTCTTACAGTTCCACAGTTCCAGTGCTTATTTTCAGTAATGGAAAGAAGAAGGAAAATTCTCCAAATTGTTCTTAAATAGCATCTGATGGCCACTCTTGTTTCATTTGTCTATCCTTACTAGGTATTTTATATATATATATATGTCATCCTATCAGGCCATTTCATCCATAAATATATCAGCATGTATCTCTCAAAAAATAAAGGCTGTTTTAAAAAATCTAACTACAATACCATTATCACATCTAAAGAAAAATAAACACCAATTACTAAAGAATTAAAATTTTCTCAATTGTCTTCTGTCTTTGCTATTTTATTTAATTTTTTTCAACTTAGAAACAATATCTATGCATTTTAATTCATTATTATGACTCTTTAGTCTGTTAGTCTGAAGATTCTGCCTCCATCTCTCACCTTTATTTTTTCCATGCAATTTATTTGTTGAAGAAACCTTTTTTTTTTTTTCTTTTTAAGGGTTGCCCATTGCGTTGGATTGGGTTCTCTAGAGAAACACAAAAACCAGCAAAGTATATATATATATATATATATAATATATATATATA
>NW_006921697.1:9608092-9620100 GCF_000298275.1 Orycteropus afer afer | reverse complement strand
CCGGCCGCTTAGGACGCAGTCATGTGATCCATCATGGGAACCACCACTCACAAGTGAAGTCCAGCCAAGTTGACACATCTTCAACTATCACACCCATACTCTTCATTCTTCTAATAGCACATTCTTATCTCAACTATATTTCCTGTGATTTGGGAATTAGATGAATATTCTTTGGAAGGAATTTTCCTAAGTGGCTTGTACAATTCCATAAGGAGGGACATAATAGCTGCTTGGTTTATTTGTTTATTGATTGATTGACTGATTATGTGGATCAGGTTGATAAATAGTTGGCAGGAAACTTGTACTCATTGACTATTTGGTTATCCCAAGACATATTTCATATAGGACAGGGCAGATAAATGCTGGATTTGATTACTCTATTTGCCAGTTTTCATCATTGCTTTCTATCATTGTCTGAATCTGAACAGTAATTTTTTTTTTCTTACATGGGTTGTTTGGTTTTATTAGGAACTTATCCATTTACATGTACTAAATATGTTTTAAGCCATTGTGGTTGTTATTTTTAAGTTGTTGTTAGGTGCTGTTGAGTCAGCGCCAACTCATAATGACCCTATGTACAACAGAATGAAACACTGCCCGGTCCTGTGCCAGCCTCACAATACCTGATATACTTGAGTCCATCATTGCAGACACTGTGTCAGTCCATCTGGTTGAGGGCCTTCCCCTTTTTCGTTGGCATACCTTATCAAGCATGATATCCTCCAACAGGGAATGTTCCCTTCTGACACCATGACCAAAGTAGGTGAGGCGAAGTTTGGCCATTCTCACTTCCAAGGAGCATTCTGGCTGCACTTCTTCCAGGACAGATTTTTTAGTTTTTTGGGCAGTCCGTGGTACTTTCAGTATCTCTCGCCAACACCACACCTCAAAAGCATCAACTCTTCTTAGGCCTTCCTTTTCAGCATCTACTTCTCACATGCATATGAAGTGATTAAAAACACCATGGCTTGGGTTAGGTCACCATAGTCTTCGAAGAGATATTTTTGCTCTTTGGCACTTCAAAAAGGTCTTCTGCAGCAAATTTGCCTAGTGCAATACAATGACTGATGTCTTGACTCGTGTTTCCATTGATGTTGATTGTAGAACCAAGTAATATGAACTCTTTGACAACGTCAATATTTTCTCCATTTATCATGATACTGCTTATTGGCCCAGTAGTGAGGACTTCCATTTTCTTTATGTTGAGTTGTAATTTATACTGCAGATTGTAGTCTTTAATCTTCATAAGTAAGTGCTTCAAGTCATCCTCACTTTCAGCAAGCGAAGTAGTGTCATCTGCATATTGTAGGTTGTTAATGAGCCTTCTTCCAATCTTGATGCCATGCTCTTCTTCATATAGTCCAGCTTCTTGGATTATTTGCTCAGCATACAGATTGAATAAGTATGATGAAAGGATACAAGCCTGATGCACTCCCTTCTTGATGTTAAACCATGCAGTATTCCCTTGTCCTGTTTGAAAGACAGCCTCCTCTATATGCAGGCTCCTCATGACCACAATTAAGTGTTCTGGAATTCCAAGTTTTCTCAATGTTATCCATAATTTGTTATGACCCATACAATAAAATGATTTTGCATAGTCAATAAAACACAAGTAAATATCTTTCTGGTATTCTTGGCTTGCAGCCAAGTTCCATCTGACATCAACAATTATATCCCTCATTCCACATCCTCTTCTGAATCCAGCTTGCATTTCTGGAAGTTTTCTGTTAATATACTGCTGCAACTTTTTTTGAATTATCTTCAGCAAGATTTTACTTGTGTGTGATACTAATGATATTGTTCAATAATTTCCACATTCTGTGGGATCATCTTTCTTTGGAATGGGTACAAATATGGACCTCTTGTAGTCAATTGGCCAGGTAGCTGTCTTTCAAATCTCTTGGCATAACCAAGTGAGTTCTTCCAGTGGGGCATCTGTTTGTCCAAACATCTCAATGGGCATTCTGTCAATTCCTGGAACCTTGTTCTTCACCAATTCCTTCAGAGCAACTTCAACTTCTTCCTTCAATATCATTGGTTCATGATCATATGCCACCTTCTGAAATGGGTAAACATCAACCAATTCTTTTTGGTATGGTGATTCTGTGTATTCCTTCCATCTTCTTTTGATGTTCACTACATCAGTCAACATTTTGTCCATACAATCTTTCAATATTGAAACTCGAGGTTTGATTTTTTTCCTCAGTTCTTTGAGTTTGGAAAATACTGAGTGTGTTCTTCCCTTTAGTTTTCTAACTCCAGTTCTTTTCACGTTTCATTATAGATATTTACTATGCCTTCCTGAGCTGCTCTTTGAAATCTTCTGTTCAGCTCTTTCATCTTGTAATTTCTTCCATTTGCTTAAGCTACTCTCCATTCAAGGGCAAATTTCAGAGTCTCTTCTGACATCCATTTTCTTTCTTTCTTTTTTTTTCTTTCCTGTATTTGTAATGATCTTTTGCTTTCTTCATGTATGATATGCTTGATGTCATCCACAATTCTCCTAGTGTTTGATCATTGGTGTTCAATGCATCAAAACCATTCTTTAGATGTTCTCTAAATTCAGGAAAGACATAATGAAGGTCATATTTTTGGCTCTTGTGGATTTCCTTTAATTGTCTTCAGCTTCAACTTGAACTTGCATGTGAGCAGTTAATAGTCTTTTCCACAGTCAGCTCCTGGTCTTATTTTGGCTGAAGATACTGAGCTTCTCTATTGCCTCTTTCCACAGATGTGGTCAATATGATTCCTGTGTACTTGATCTGGTGAAGTCCACTTGCATAGCCATCATTTGTGTTGTTGAAAAAAGGAATTTACAATGAATAAGTCATTGGTCTTGCAAAATTCTATCATGCAATCTCCAGTAATATTTTTATCACCAACACCATATTTTTCAACTACCAATGATTCTTCTTTGTTTCCAACTTTTCCATTCCAAACACCAATGATAATCAACACATCTTGATTACATGTTTGCTCAATTTCAGACTGCAGAAGTTGGTTAAAATCTTCAATTTCCTCATTTTGGCTTTGGTGGTTGGTGCATAAATTTGAATAATAGTACTAGTAACTGGTCTTCCTTGGATGCATATGGATATTATCCTATCACTGACAGCATTGTACTTTAGGATAGATCTTGAAACATTCTTTGTTATTATAAATACCACAGCATTCCTCTTCAATTTGTCATTCCTGGAATAGTAGACCACAGGGTTGTCTGATTCAAAACGGCCAAAACCAGTCCATTATAGCTCACTAATGCCTAAGACATCAATCTTTTTGTGTTCCATTTCATTTTTGGTAACTTCCAATTTTTGTAGATTCATAATTTGTACATTTCATGTTCTGATTATTAACAGATGTTTACAGCTGTTTCTTCTCATTTTGAGTCATACCACATCAGCAATTGGAGGTCCCAAAAGCTTTACTCCATCCATGTCATTAAGGTTGGTTCTACTCTGATGAGGCAGCTCTTCCCAAGTCGTATTTTAAATGCCTTCCAACCTGAGGGCTCACCTTCCAACACTATATCAGACAATGTTTCAGAGATATTCATAAATTTTTCCAGTACTATATAACCCAATGTTTCACTACTATTCATAATGTTTCCACTGGACAACTCTTTGAGAAGTGGATGGCTCCTTCCTTCTTCCGAGTCTGTCTTAGTCTTCAAGATCTGATGAAACCTGTCCACCATGGGTGACTCTGCTGGTATTTGAAATACCAGTGGCATAGCCTCCAGCCTCATAAGAACATGCAAACAACCACAGTACAACAAATTGAGAGATAAGTGGTCTTATTGTATTAAGTAAGACCCCATATTTGGCTAATTAAAGCCAACTGGCTTGTGAGTAATTTGACATGACTCCAGGAGAATTATGGTATAAGAAATTCCAGTATCCTCTTA
This sequence comes from Orycteropus afer afer, assembly GCF_000298275.1. NCBI lineage: Eukaryota > Metazoa > Chordata > Mammalia > Tubulidentata > Orycteropodidae > Orycteropus > Orycteropus afer. The sequence goes on along the minus strand of NW_006921697.1, from coordinate 9,616,193 downwards.
TATAATACCTATCCCAAAACTAGAATCAACCATTTTGCCAAAGAATTATGGTTCCTTTTAGTAAGAAATAATATTTAGAGACCATAATGTGAACACAAGAGGTGACCATTTCTACATGGTTAATATGTTTCTAGGTTTTCTCAGTAGACTTAGGTTAAAAAATAAGCATTATATATGCATTATATATATATTTATGTGTATATATATACAGAGCAGATATACAAGTGGACTTTGCCAGATGGACTACACAGGAATCAGGTTGACAAGCTCAATATCTTCAGCCAAAACAAGAACAGGAGCTGTCTGTGGAATAAACCATCAACTGCTCATATGCAAACTCAAGTTGAAGTTAAAGAGAGTTAAAAAAAAGTCCTTGAGAGCCAAAATATGACCTTGATTATGTCCCTCCTGAATTTAGAGACTTTCTAAAGAATAGATTTGGTGTATTGAACACTGGTGACTGAAAACCAGAGGAATTGTGGGATGACATCAAGAACATCATTCAAGAAGAAAACAAAAGGTCATTAAAAAGACAGGAAAGGAAGAAAATACCAAAATGGACTTCAGAAGAGACTCTGAAACTTCCCTTGAATGGAGAGTAGCTAAAGCAAATGGAAGAAATGACAAGATATAAGAGCAGAACAGAAGATTTCAAAGAGCATCTCAAGAAGACAAAGTCAATTATTATAATGAAACGTGAAAATATCTGGAGTTAGAAAACCAAAAGGGAAGAACATGCTCAGCATTTATTCAGATGAAAGAAATGAAGAAAAAAATTAAGCCTTGTGTTGCAATATTGAAAGATTCTATGGATAAGATATTGAATGATGCAGGAAAAATCAAAAGAAGATGGAAGAAATACACAGGGTCATTGCTCCAAAAATAATTGGTTAGTGTTCATCCATTTCAGGAGGTGGCATATGATAAAAAGCCAATGGTATTGAAGGAAGAAGTTGAAGCTTCACTGAAGGAATTGGTGAAGAACAAGGCTCCAGGAATTGAAGAACTGAGATGTTTCAACAAAAGTTCAACAAAATGCTGAACTTCAAGCATTGACTCAGCTATGCCAAGAAATTAGGAAGACAGCTACCTGACCAACTGACTGGAAGAGATCCATATTTGCACCCCTTCCAAAGAAAGGTGATCCCACAGAATGTGGAAATTTTTGAGCAATATCATTAATATCACACACAAGTAAAATATTACTGAAGATAATTAAAAAACAGTTGCAGCAATATATTGACAGAGAACTTCCAGAATTGCAAGCTGGATGCAGAAGAGACCATAGAATGAGGGATATCATTGCTGATATCAGATGGATCTTGGCTGCAAGCAAACAATACCAGAAAGTTGTTTACTCGTGTTTTGTTGACTATGCAAAAACATTCAATTGTGTGGATCATAACGAATTATGAATAACATTGAGAAGAATGGGAATTCCACAACAAGAAGACCTGTACTTAGACCAGGAGGCTGTCATTTGAACAGAACAAGGAGATACTGCAAGTTTTAAAATCAAGAAGGGAGTGAGTCAGGGTTATGTCCATTCACCATACTTATTCAATTTGTATGCTGAGAAAATAATCCAAGAAGATGGACTATATGAAGAAGAACCTGACATCAAGTTTAGATATATTGCTTGTTCTACAATCAACACCAATGGAAGCAGCAGTCAGGACATGAGACCACATATTGGAATGGGCAAATCTGCTGTCAAAGACCTCTTTCAAGTGCTGAAGGGCAAAGATATCTCCCTGAAAACTAAGGTGTGCCTAGCCCAAGATATGGTATTTTCAATCATATTAAATGCGTGTGAGAGCTGGACAATGAATCAGGAAGACTTTAAGAGTTGATGCTTTTGAGTTGTGGTGTTAGCAAAGAATACTAAGAGTACCATGGACTGCTAATAGAACTAACAAATCTGTCCTGGAAGAAGTGCAGCCAGAATGCTCGTTGGAAGTGAAAATGGCCAGACTTCATTTCCCCTACTTTGGTCATGTTGTGAGAAGGAACCATTCCCTGGAGGATGATATCATGTTTGTAAGGTGGGGGGTCATTGAAAAAGGGGAAGGCCCTCAACGCGATAGATTGAAACAGTGGCTGCAATGATGAGCTCAAGTATAGCAGGGATCAGAGACTACTCAATGGCACCTAACAACAACAACAACATTAACAACCTTCAATACACAAACAACACAACTTTGCTTGAGGAAAGTCATGATGACTCGAAGCACTTACTGATGAAGATTGAAGGCTAAAGTCTGCAGTATGGATTACACCTCAATATAAAGAAAACAAAAATCCTCACAACTGGGCCAATAGTGGAGAAAAGATTGAAGTTGTTAAAGGCTTCATATTACTTGGTTCTACATTCAACACCAATGGAACCAGCAGTCAAGACATCAGATGACATGTTGCATTGGGCAAATCTGCTGCTAAAGACCTCTTTCTTTCAAGTGCTGAAGAGCAAAGATGTCTTCTTGAAGACTAAAGTGTACCTAACCCAAGCCATGGTGTTTTCAATTGCTTCATATGCATGTGAAAGCTGAATAATGAATAAGGAAGACTGGAGAAGAGTTGATACTTTTGAGCTGTGGTGTTGACAAAGACTACTGAAAGTACCATGGACTACTGAAAGAACTAATAAATCTGTCCTGGAAGAAATGCAGCCAGAATGTCTCTTGCAAGTGAGAATGGCCAGATTCCATCTCACCTCCTTTGGTTATGTTTTCAGGAGGAACATTCCCTGGAAAAAGGTATCAAGATTGGTAAAGTGGAGGGTCAATGAAAAAGGGAAAGATCTCAAGGAGATGGATTGACACAGTGGCTGCCACAGTGGGCTCAGGTATAGCAAGGATTGTGAGGCTGGCACAGGACTGAGCAGTGTTTCCTTCTGTTGTACATAAGGCGCTATGAGTCGGAGCTGACTAGACGGCACCAAACAACAACAGCATATATATACATATATGTTGAATATAAACAAATATTTTCAATTGAAATTTAGCATTATAAGATATTCACTTAACTTTGATTTTATTTTTATACCTCATTTCTCTTATGCTGAATTTCTTGATTTCTAATGATGCTCATTGCTCTATCATGTCATTTATTTACTAGTATTTTCAAAGGGCATTACCAGTATTATTTTCACTAACAATAAGATCATTGAAAATGGTTGAGATTTCTTTGCAGTGCTTTTCCCATAAGACGTACCCTAAAAGGATGTACTGTCAAATAACTAAGCATCAAAATCACTTGAAATAGTTCCTTTCTGTGTGGTTAGCCACAAATTCGATAAACACTTGAATTCATTTATTTCATTTTACCCATGCTTTGAGGGATTTTGTAAAAATTAATTTGTTTTATAATAATGTACATGTACATTGGCCACATGAACAAGTAGGGCAGAAATAAGGAATATTGTCTTTTCCTGGTGGTGAAAATATATCCGACAGTGAATGCAGTGGGCCAGCCAATCTCTTGGGTGAAAAGTCATTGATACACAGCTGCCTTTGTGCTCCCAGGGTAGCAGCCTTGCTGTCCTAGATTCATGACCTATGACATAAGAATTATTTTCCCTAATAGGCAAATACTTTCTCTATTCATAAAGATTATTTTGATTACTGGAAATAGAAACTTAGTTTCCATGTTATGAAAAGCTAAAAAAGATGAATGCAAATTAAAAAGGCCAAAAGTGAAACCAGAAGAAATGAAACAAAAAAGTTCATAAAATTTTCAAATTTACTTTTCTCATATTCCCGTTTGGGGGCTTCGATCATAGTGCCAGGAATCCTAGTATCATTTCTTGGAAACCTTTTATTCTCCTCCCACCACTCCCCATCCTACCTCACCATCCATATATGTACCATTCCATCTCTTCCCTTGTCTAGACTCTACTCTCATACCACAGCAAAGCAAGAAGAGGGGAAACTGAATCAGACCGACATCTGTTCAAATTGTAGCTTCATCACTTCAGAGTTGATTGTCTCTAGAAAATGTACACAACTTCTGGGACTCAGTTTTGTTATCTATAAAATGGAGATGATAAGATACGTACTTTACAGGATTCTTGTGAGGATTACATGAGATAATGTGTGTAAAAGCTTAGTACGGTGCCTGACACATTATCAGAATCCAATTAAGTAATAGACTTAAACTACCAGAACTGTGATTTCTTTCTCTATGCTAGAGGGATTAAAATTGGCATAAAACAACTTTTTCTCTCATTTTTTTTCATATTCTTCCTTGAGAACTGTAGAAACTCTGTGCCCTATAATTTTTCATTCAGTTGTACTCGTCAACCAAGCCTTTGCTAAAGATATCGTTCTAAACTTAGACTTCTAAAAACAGAAAAAGGCAAACATGCTTAAGTCTTTCTTTCATCTGAACTAGCTGCTCTATTTTGAATTCTTAGCCCTGGGCTAGGAATCAGGACCTGTTAGGTTTCTTCTTCCACAAGGAAGGAGCTGGTTGGACTTTCAGGGTAAGTGAACTAATAACATGGAAGAGTGATTCAGATCCCAGTATTATCCACTTCATGCCTTGTATGATTTTATAAAATTCACTTCTCTTCTCTGTGCCTGGAGCCCTGGTGGTGTAGTGGTTAAGTGCTCAATTGCTAACTGAAAGGTTTATGATTTGAACCCATCAGCCCACTCCATGGGAGAAAGATATAGCAGTTTGCTTCAGTAAAGATTGACAGCCTCAGAAACTCTATGGAGCAGTCATACTCTGTCTTGTAGGGTTGCTATGAGTTGGAGTCAGCTTAATTACAATGGGTTTGTTTTGGTTTCTCTGTGCCCAAGACCTTCTACTTGTAAAATTAGGACAGTAAAAGAAATCTTTTTTTTTTTTTTTCCATCTTTTGAAGTGTGTGGTTTTATAGTATTTAAATTTACTCCATGATACAGTTCATATAATCTAGTTCTTATAATCTATAGTCTAAGAGTTCTGTGATGTTTATTTTCTCATCCAATGAGTTGATATTTTTCCTTCTTTAATTGTTATAACCTATGGAGTCCATAAGTTTTCCTTCCTTTAAGTTTGGCTTCCTAGAAGACTGGACTTAAGGTTTTTATAAAATAGTAGCAATTCTTCTCAAGCCAAGTTTTCTGCTATGGTTACACTCGTCACCTTTTTTTTAATTATATGGATTTTATTCTTTTAGTATTGCTCTCAGGTTAGGCAGTATTTGTTTGGTTTTATGATCTTGTTATGGTTGTTACTATGATACTCTTTATAAGTTATAAATATTATTTCTGTGTCTCAATTGCTTCATAACTATCTTTGGGGAAAATAAACATTTTTTTATTTTATTATGAGGAAAAAAGGGGGTAATTGATTCAGAAATTTAAGAGGTATCATAATTTTCAGGTACAGATTTTAACTATTATCAAAAGTGTTAAACTTAACTCCAAGGAGATTTAATTAATTATTAAGTAAGTGTGCAACTGAGATAAAAATGTCATCTAAAATCCAATATATTAGTCTTATCCAAAGCTTCAGATTCTGATACTGCTCTTCGGTGGGTCATTATCATCATGCTCAGCTCACCAGAGTAATATGTTGCTTCTCTGTACCAAAAAGATTGCAGGACTCCATTCTCCTAGCTCTCTTGGCAACAGGGAGATGTGATGTGCATAGCTCTAATTGATTTTTCAAATGTTCTCATGAGTTCTATGATGAGAAAAGGGAGTATTGTATGAGAATCTGGGTAAAAGAAGTACATGAAGATTTTGTAACAGTTATCTGCTCAGGCTGATCCTATTGATTACTTTTATTAGTGATTTGGGCAGGATATGTTGACCACATTCTCAGGTGACACGAGACCCATTACAGAAAAGCTGCTAAGAACACAGTAATACAGATCTGGGTTAGAATACTAGTTCCTCCACTCACTAGAAATACTAGAAAATATTGAGACCAGAGTCTGTAAGCTACTGGAAGATAGGCTTGAACTTGTGTGAAGGAGAAACTTACTAATTAAAAAAAAAAAAAAAAAAAGCTTAAGGGTTCTTCAGCTTTATTGGTGGTATCTAGAAACAAGGAGGAAATAGTGAAGAGCAAAAGCCACCATGTATTTGAATCTATTTGATATACTCTAAAGTGCAATTTGAATATTACTTACTACTGTGTTAATTGTAGTTGACTGTGGAGGATGGTTGGTGATTATGACAATGATATTGGCCCATATGTGCTAGTAAGAGCACACTTGGAGCATGTATTTATTTTGGGTACAATACTTTAAAAGAGTTTAAGAAGAATGTAGCTGGATTCTAATGGGCAAGGAGACATGAGACCAGTAAAGAGAATCATTGAGAAGCTATATCATATGAAGAATGAAGGGAAATGAGAGTAATTAAAAAAATATACTAAGGAGCACTGGTGGTTCAAAAGTTATGGTTGGCAATTTGAACTCCCCAGTGGCTCTGTGGGAGAAAAGACCTGGCAATTTTTCCCATAAAGATTATAGCCTAGGAAACCTTATGAGGCAGATTTATTCCATCACATTGGATCTTTGTGAACCAGAATTCACTCAGCAGCACACAACACACAATGGAAGAATCAAAGACCACAGGAGTCTTGGGAATATGCCTTTAGTTGCTTGTCAAGGTAGTGTAGTGCCTAAGGCATTTGCCTGCTAACCAGAAGGCTGGTGGTTCAAACCCACCAGCCACTCCTCAGAAGGAAGGTTGGGCAATCTACTTCCATAGAGATACCGCCTCGGAAACCCAAGGAGGAGTTGCTATGAATTGGATCCAATTCGACGGCAGTGAGTTGACTTGAGTAAGAGCAGTAGTACAGCCTTTGTGAAGCTCTAGACAACAGAATTAGAAACAGTGGTTTAAGCCTCCAGAAAAAAAAAAAAAAATGATTTCAGCCTACTATATTATATCACATGGTAAAAATTTTTGGCATTAGATTGGCCTGAGTTCTGACTCGACCACTTACTTTGCTCGCAATACTTTGCTGTCACGAATTACAGTGTCCTCATCTGTGAAATGCTATAGTATTAGACTCTACCACACAGTGTAAATTTAAGATTTAAAATCTTATACAAAGCAGCGTCTTGCACGTAATAAGTACTCAGTAATGCCTAAGAGTGGTTGTTGTTCTTGTTCTGTTCTTAGGACTAAGTTATAATGAAAGTCGGGCTTCTCCAAGGTGGGGTAACAAGGTAACTGTAATTCCAAAAATAATCACTGTCATTGAGTCAATTCAGACTCATACCAACCCCTACTTGGGTTTCTAAGTCAGTATCACTACGGAAGGAGATTGCCCAGTCTTCCTTCTGAGGAGTGGCTGGTGGGTTTGTATCACCAGCCTTCTGGTTAGCAGTCAAATGGCTTAGGCACTATACCACCAGAGACTGTGGTCAGGCTATATAAAATGGAAAAATATTTTAGAGTGTATTTGAACATAGAGATCAAGATAATTCTTAGTTAATATGACCTTCTGATTCTAGTTCCTTTCCAACACTATTTTCTAGATGCCTGTGAGAATTTCACTGTGGTGTCCAGCTCTTTCCTGTCCTCTCCTATCCTAGAGACTCTATTGCCAAGGTTTAGGTAGGCATGTCCTCTTGGACACATGCTCTGGGTAAGATCAGCTGTTTCTACACAATATGGTTATGTGCTACTGTTTGAGCAGTGCATGCTTTTCTTTTTAATGAACTACTTTATGCTTTAATACAAATGGGTAATTATAGAGCTTTTGATTTAAATTTCTGTTTTATTTACTACTGATGGACCAGAGCTCATAATAGTAGCAAATACTGTATATACAATGATGGATAGATGGATGGATGGACAGATAGATGGATGGATGAATGGATGGATGGATGGATGGAAGGATGGAAACTAAACAAACTTATAGAATTTCACATGTAAGAGGATCTTAGCAATCATCATGTTTAGTAGGCCATTCAAAGCCAAATATTTATCTTTAGTATCTCCAGTAGTTGGAAAATTTGGCCTTGGTGACAGAAATAATGCTGGAACTCGCATGGTAGAATTTTGCAAGACCAATGACTTATTCATTGCAAACACCTTTTTTCAACAACACAAACAAAGGCTCTACATGTGGACTTCACCAGATGGAA
>NW_006921697.1:9596769-9606632 GCF_000298275.1 Orycteropus afer afer | reverse complement strand
TCTCAATATAAAGAAAACAAAAATCCTCACAACTGGACCAATGAGTAGCATCACAAAAAATGGAAAGAAGATTGAAGTTATCAAAGAATTCATGTTGCTTGGTTCTACAATCAATGCCAATGAAAGCAGCAGTCAGGACATTAGGTGACGTGTAGCACTGGGAAGGTCAACTGTGAAGGAACTGTTTCAAGTGCTGAGGAGCAAGGATGTCTCCTTGGGGACTAGGGTGCACCTGACACAAGTCATGATATATCCAATCACCTCATACGAATATGGAAGCTGGACAATGAATAAGGAAGACCGAAGAAGAGTTGAAGCTTTTGAGTTGTAGCGCTGGTGAAGAATGCTGAAACTACCACGAACTGCTAAAAGATCTGTCCTGGAGGAAGTGCACCCAAAATGCTCCTTGGAAGCGAGCATGACCAGGCTTCATCTCACCTACTTTGGTCATGTTGTCAGGAGGGACCATTCCCTGGAGAAGGATGTCATGCTTGGTAGGGTGGAGGGTCGATGAAAGAGAGGAAGGTCTTCAATGAGATGGGTTGACACAGTGGCCGCAATGATGGGCTCAAGTATAGCAGGGATTATGCAGCTGGTGAGGGATCGGGCAGTGTTTCATTCTGCTGTGCATGGGGTAGCTATGAGTCTGAAATGATTCAATGGCACCTAACAGCAACAACAACATCTCAGCCAGGTAGCTCTTTGTCTTCTGTTTGATCACCTCCTACCATGAAGAATTCATCATCCTTTCAGACATTCCATTTCTCCTTTGGGCAAGCCTATTGGTTTCAAAGTTTCTCCATATTTTAAACTTAAGTGCCTCTTTCAGTTAATGGATTGATGCATTGTGCTTCTTAGCAGTATTTGAGTTTGGATAGCAGATTCTTGGAACTATTTTCTTTAAATAAAGGAATTATATTTTCAGGGCTGAATTCCAGGAACCATGGCTGATAGAGCAAAAATATGCTAATTCCCTGCTCCACAAATATAAGATCCTATTGTTATGTAGTTGTGGGGGATACAGGATGACAGATGTTTGCAGGATTTCCATGTCACATTAAGAAATAGATTTTGCACATCAGTAGGTATGTGGGAGATGAGGTATAAACTATGATAGATCTAAATACATAGTAGTTATGCTTCATGAATATAAAAAAGGTTTTACAAAAACATTTCCTTTAGTTACAAGAAATGCTATAGAAGTGACTTATTGTATTTTTTAACTCAGCCATTCTTTCAAGTTAAACTTAGAAAACCATCAGAGTCAATTTATTTGAATCAAACTTTAAAAAAGGATATTATTCTAAGCAGCAATTAAGACTTAAATGTCATCATTTGATTTCTCCCTGGAAAGCATTTGTTTGCCATCCAATGACTGAGCCGTTAAATTGGCCACATCTGGAGATAAACCAAAGACAATGCTATATCAAACCTCATTTTCAGAGGGCACATCTGTTTGAGGGGGGAAAAATGCAATCAAAGAGAAATGTAAAAAAAAACACAGCAAATGTGTGGGCGTGAGTGATAAGCTGGTTACCATGGAGAGCTGTTGGATTAATTTGCATTCCACTTACCAGTGTATTCCTGTCTTATGAAGTCTATTGACTTGGTATTGAGTTCCAGGGAGAAAAATACCATTTCATATCAAATTTTTAAGTGATTTTATAGACATGTAATCAAACTATAATGATTCTTTTGCTCTGATAGCTACCCCTCATACCCATAAGTGTGGATGCTGGAAACCATGTTTATATGATGTAATCTTATTCCCTTTTCCTGGTCATAATTGAGTGGGCCCAGGTGGCCACCTAACTTATGTTAAACCAAATAGATTTTCTTAGTTAGATATTTGGCATTTGGATTAAGGTATGTCTCAGTCTAGTCTGTTTTCTTGAATGGAGGAAATATACATTTTGGAGTTTGAGGAAACCATGTTTTGCTATATACTCTCAAGAAAAGAAAAGAGGATGGAAAATGGAAGGATACTATTGTCACAGTCCTGAATGCCTCTCTAGTCTCTGGTTCTGGACGTTCAGTAATGCTTGGCTTCCATGATGTTTCCTAGAATCTCTCTAATATGTTTCCCTTACTTTATTGAGATATTTGGAGTTAGTTTCTGAGAAATAGAAATAGAAGAACAGCAACTTAAAATATCTGAAAATCAATGTTATTATCTTGATTCCTTAGCTGGCCATGGTAAAGAAAATTTAATGGTTTTCAGAAAATTTAAATTTAAATCAAGGAATCCTTCAGTACTTCTTTAGTACCGGATAATAAGAAAGGCAGAAAGAAAATATAAGTTATAATATGAGTGTTCTTTTCTTCTTATTTTATTATTGCTTTCTATCTCAGTATCGTATCTGCACCAGGCTTTACAGGGCAAAGTAAAACTCAGTGGGACTAGATGACAATGTCTCTTTAAATAAATGCAAATCTAAAAGGACATTGCTCTTCCAGTGATTTCATTTCAATCTTGGCTAATGTTAATAAATGGCCATCTGCAGTTCTCTGAAGATGTAGCAGCATTAAAAACAAACAAACAAACAAACAAAAAATAACTACCATCAAGTTAGTTCCAACTCATGGTGACCCTACAGGGCAGAGCAGGTCCAAACAAAAATCTCACTGCCATCAAGTCAATTCTATTCAACTCATAGCGACCCCCTCCTTGGGTTTCTGAGGCAGTATCTCTACGGAAGTAGATTGCCCAATCTTCCTTCTGAGGTGTGGCTGGTAGGTTCGAACCTCTAGCCTTCTGGTTAGCAGTCAAAACAACAGCCCACCAGAATTTCCAAGGTTGTAATCTTCACAGAAGCAGATTGCTACATCCTTCCCACAGAGCAGCTGGCATGTTCAAACTACTGACAGTTTGGTTAGCAGTCAAGCACTTAACCACTACACCACCAGGGCTCCTTTATCAGCAGCAGCTCATTTAATTAGATGGCAGCTTCTCCCTAGTTTAGGAGTAGTGAGCTGTGTTAATTTTACGATATTAGGAAAACTAATAATTAATTGTTTAATTTTCCATCCCTCTCAGCATTAAAAAAAAAAAAAGAGGCAAGTAAGTGTATGATTCCCTGAGTCAGGAAAGACTCAAAGAATCAAATTTAGCATAAGGTTTCCTGGTGGGACCCAAGCTTAGAAAAACTGAATCAGTGAGTTAAGGTGACAATGTAGCTTTCGTGGAGACCATTCACCATCAGTTCAAAATGGGATGTTCTTTTATTTGCTATCTCTTGTGATATGCCAGACTCAAAATGACCAGTGGTCATCCTCTGTTATTGGAATTTTATACAGAAGGTATTCATTGAAATGCCATCAAACTCTCAAAAAGTATATGACATTTCAACAATCTTCACGTGTACAGTTGAGAGACATTAATTATGTACATCATGCTGTTCAACCTTACTCCTGTCCATTACCAAAATATGCCATCACCCTTAACAGCTCCCTGTCCCATAAGCATTAAGTTATCCTTTCCTCTTCCCTCCTGCCTGGCCCTGGTAACCACTAATAAACTTTGGTCTCTAAACATTTGCCTGTCCTTGTCTTTTTATATAAGTGATGACATAGTATAGTGCCTAAGGCTAACTGCTAACCAGAAGGCTGGCAGTTCAAATCCACCAGCCACTCCTTGGAAGGAAGGTTGGGCAATCTATATCCATAGTGATACCACCTCAGAAACCCAAGGAGGGGTCGCTATGAGTCAGATCTGACTAGACGGCACATAGCAAAAACAACAACATACAATAATTGTCACTTTGTGACTGACTTATTTTACTCAGCATATTTTCACAATTTATTCATATGGTAGCCTATGTCAGGCTTCATTTCTCTTTATGGCTGAGTAATATTCCATTGTATGTGTCTACCACATTTTGCTTAGCCATTCATGTAATTAATTATTTACATAGGAAAATACTTTCTCACTTGTTTAGGCTTATGGCTCTTTTTCTAAATAGTCATCATGTGACTAATGTCTGTGAACTTGACACCAGTCAACTACAAATATGTGCTGTATTGATAAACATGTAGCAAAACAATTCTGTATAGCTGTCAAAAGGTCTGCATTCTATGTGCATCTGTTTTGGTTACCTAGTGCCACTCTGACAGGAATATATACCATAGATGAGATGATGGCTTTAACAAACAAGAGTTTATTCTCTTACAGTTTGGAGGCTTTACGTCAAAGTTCAAAGTGCCAGGCTCTAGGGGCTGGGTGAAAGCCCCTCAACCTTGAGCTTCAGCTCTGCCTCCCCTTCCTGGTCCAGTAGAACTAGAGGGTTTTCTTCACTCAGCAGCTGACTTCTGAGGCTGACAAGCCCAAGGTTGACAAGTAAAAAAAGGCACAGTCCTGATGTTACCAAACCACATGGCAGGCTATCAACTCAAGTTCCATTGAAAGTCCAAAGGTTGGCAGAGCATGGCATTCTGTGTAGCAATGACATGACTATGTGCAGCATTCAAGCATGCCATAAGCTGGAGACCATTCCCAAAGCTGTTTCTTATAAACAAGGAGCATACCACATACCAAAAGCAGCTACTCAGTTGCTCCAATAGATTCCACCATGGAGTTAATTACCAAACTCACCATGGGGAATAACTACATTCAGCTGCTGAGGCACTCACCCAGGCTCAGCGAAGATGACACACAAACTTAACCACCACAGCATCTCTGACAGTAACACACTGGGATCTGAGGTCCCAATTCTGGGCCTCAGCTGCCTTAGCTGAAAGGTTAAGGATATGCCAGAAATTTTCTTATGTTTCCACTAACGTATCTCTTAAATCAGTGGTTCACAATGTCGGTTTTATATTAGAATGGCCAAGAAATTTTAATTTAAAAACTGATGCTCAGATTATTTGCTGAGAGATTATGATCCCAATATGTTTGAACTGAGTCCTGGGATTCACATGCATGAAAACACTATGTTTAGCTACACTTCGATTTATTCTAATGCATATCTGGGTTTGGGAAGAACTATCCTAAATAAAGAGAGAATTAAATATATACTCCAGTGGAGTGCTGGGGTAAAGTATGAAGTAGTCCAAGGTAATATCTCAATTTCCTCAAAGTGTTTTAGTAGATCTTAAAAGTAGCATACCATTTTCCATTTTCCATAGAAATATATTGATGCTTCTTTTACTGTCAGGATTACATTTTTAAGTTACTCACTATTGAATACAATCCCTTTTCTAGAATAATGCACACCATTTCCTTGTAGCTTTGTCTATTCTCTGTGCACCACTGGAGTACGTGCACTCCAGATTGAGAAACACAGAACTTGATCATCTCTGGGATAATTTCTAACTCACACATCTATTCAGCCATATTGGTAGCTGGATACATATTGCCCAATTTTAAATATGTTGTTTCCACTCTCTGGATCTCACATACAAAACAACAATTTTATTGCCCATGCCTGTACAGCAGAATGAGGCATTGAGAAATTAGTTTAATATGTGTCTAATTAGATCTCAGCTGCTGGCAGATAAAATCATGTTGATTTCATCACATTACATATCATATTTTAAAAAGCTAACTATATAGAAATTATAATTCAATAAGAGAATTGGCAGTTATGATAAAATCGAAAGTGTATGTACAGTCTGATCTTTTAGCACACCTCTCTTGAAGAATACCCTGGATTTCTAGAATTATTGTTGAATTTTTATAATATATAAGCAAGTGACAAGGCTAAGAAAGATAAAGCCAGAAAGGAGGAAAAGGAAAGACAGATGTAATAAGAAATGTTAGGATTAGCATCATTGATATATAGGGAAAAAGAGAAAAAGCCACATAGATTCTAAGAGCTTGAAAAAGCTTAGAAAGGAGAAAAAGACATATAAGAAAGGTCATATGACTAGAATAATTTTTATAATTCTTGACAGGTAAAATTAATTTTGACTTCTTGGACTATGCTTCTTTGAAAATCACTTGGGTTACAGACTAAATACGTAAGCAAGAGTTTTAAGGGGTTTACTGTCTTTCAACCTTCTGTGTATCAAATTGAACATAATATAATTCAAGACCAAAGTGGTACAAATTCTGAGGATGCAGGGGACTTCAAAAATAGTGGCTCTAAGGATCTCTGGTAGTACAGCGTAGTGCCTAAGGCACTTGACTGTTAACCAGAAGGCTGGCGGTTCAAACCCACCAGCCACTCCTCAGAAGGAAGGTTGGATAATCTACTTCTGTAGTGATACTGCCTCAGAAACCCAAGGAGGGGTTGCTATGAGTTGGGTCTGACTTGATGGCACATAACAACAACAACAACAACAGCAACAAGGAGTGCACAACTCTGAAAACCAGGTCTGGTTTTCCAAAGGAAGCAATTTGATCCTCTGCCCTGTTGGAGCCAGGGGGCCTTGGATACACAGTGAAATCAGCAACTTTCATGGGGTCAGCACACTGAGTCATCAGAAAAGCAAAGATCACAAAGAGTTCTTAAAGTGTGTTATTATAGAAATTCTCATAGGTGGTAATATCCCTAACCCATTGAGGATGCTATAGCAGCTACATTTGGTATGCTTAGCAAACAACAAAACAATAGGGCAAAAACAGAAAAATATGATATTTGATCTATCTCAAATGCAAAGGCATTTGACTGTGTGGAATCATATCAAATTATTTCAAAGAATGAGAATTCCATAACACTTAATTGTGCTCGTGAGGAACCTATATATAGACCAATAGGCAATTGCTTGAGCAGAACCAGGGGATAATGCATGGTTTAAAATCAGGAAAGGTGTGTGTCAGTATTCCATCCATTCACCATACTTCTTCAATCTGTATGTTGAGGGAATAATTCAAGAAGCAGGACTATATGAAGAAGGATGCAGCATCAAGATTGGAGAAAGACTCATTAACCACCTGCAATATGCAGATGACACAACCTTGCTAGCTGAAAGTGAAGATGAATTGAAGCACTTACTAATGAAATCAAAGACTACAGCCTTCAGTATGGATTACACCTCAACATAAAGAAAACAAAAATCCTCACAACTGGACCAATAAGCAAGATCACAATAAATGGAGAAAATATTAAAGTTGTCAAGAACTTAATTTTATTTGGATCTGCTATCAATGCCCATGGAATCAGTCATTAGGACATCAAATGACGCATTGCACTTGGGCAAATCTCTGCAAAGGACTTCTTTAGTATGTTAAAGAGCAAAGATATCACTTTGAAAACTATGGTGTACCTGCCCCAAGCAATGGTATTTTCAAATGCCTCATATACATGTGAAAGCTAGACAATGGAAAAAGAAGAGTGAAGAGGATGTGATCCATTTGAATTATGGTTTTGATGAAGAATAAAAAAATACAGTGGACTGCCAGAACAAACAAATATGTCTTGGAAGAAGTATAGCCAGAATGGTATTTGGAATTGAGAATTGCCAGACTTCATGTCATGTACTTTGGTCATATTGTCAGAAGGGACTAGTCCCTGGGGAAGGATATCAAGCTTGGTAAAGTAGAGGGTCAGTGAAAAGAGAGAAGACCCTCAATGAGTTGGATTAGCACCGTGGCTACAATGATGGGATCAATCATAGCGAAGATTGTGAGGATCATGCAGGACTAGGCAGTGTTTTGTTTTGATGTACATAAGGTCACTTTGATTAGGAGCTGACTCAAAAGCACTTAACAGAAACAACATATTTTTCAGTCTGGGACTGTGCTATACATTTCTTTAAAAGAACATCCTGTTTTCTCTAACAATTCATATATCTGTGTTCCCAATGTATGTTTTGTTCTTTACTCTGTTGAAGGTTTGCATTAAATGCCAAACTGCAGTAACAATGTAATATTTAAAAGTGAAGGGAATAGAGAACTAAAAAGGAACTAGGATTTAAAATATACATATATCATGGAGTAGGGGAAGGAGTGCGTTTCTAAAGAGAAGTACATGACTTCCACATCAAACAAAGGACAGTTGATACATTTTAGGAAATCCACACCACAGACGTTGTCCTACTCTTATGGTTTATCTGGCACCCCTAGCATCCTTGATCTAGTATCTCATTATATAATACCCAAAATGCCTAGCTTTCAATTAAAAAAATTACTTATCATACCATAAATGAGAAAGACCTCAAACTGAATGAAAAAGGACAATGGAGGTCAAAAACAAATTGAGGAAAAAAAAAAAAAAAAGGAGAATTATCTGACAAGGATCAGTCATCATGAAAGTTTAAGTGAACACTTAGAAACATGCTTGAAACAAATACAAAAGAGAAAATCTCAGCTAAAAAGGAAAAGCCATAAAGAAGAACTAAGTGGAATTTTTAGCACTAAAAAATTTAATAGCAAAATAATAACAATATAGGTAACTAAAAGGCTGGGCTCAGTAGAAATATGAGGCTACAGAAGAAAGAACCAGTGAACTTAAAGACAGAACAGTAGACATTACCCATCTGCACAATAGAGATAAAACAGTTTGGAAAGTAAAATAAAATAAGCAGAGCCTCAGAGACATGTGGGACTACAAAAAAAGGTCTAACATTGGTAATATTGAAGACCTGGAAGAAGAGGTAAAAGAGGGAAGAGCTGAAAAATACTAAGAGAAATTATGGTTGAAAACTTCCCACTCAAAAATCTAAACCAAACTCATTGCCATGGAGTCAGATGTGACTCATAGCAACCCTTCCTTGGGTTTCTGAGGCAGTATTGCTACAGAAGTAGATTGTTCAATCTTCCTTGAGAGGAGTGGCTGGTGGGTTTGAACCACCAGCCTTCTGGTTAGCAGTCAAGTGCCTTAGGCACTACACCACCAGAACTCTCTGAAAACTTCCTAAATTTGGCCAAAGACGTAAACACTCAGATTCAGGAAGCTGGGCAAACCCCAAATAGAATAAACCACAAGAATGCCCTAATCCAAGGTCTAAAAATTAAAGACAAATTAATCATGAAAGCAGGGAGAGAGTAATGCCAGCTTACCTACAAAGGAAAAACAATCTAAATGATAGCATATTTCTCATTGCAAGTCATGGAGGCAAGTTAAAAGGGGCACAACATTTTTCAAGTGGTGATAGAAAAGAAATGTCAAGCCAAAATTCTATATCTAGTGGAAACATCCCTTAGAAAGGAAGGAAACATCAAAGCAATCTAAATAAATAGAATTTGTTGCTGACAAAACTGGTCATAAAAGAATGGCTAAAGAAAGTTCCCTAAATATAAAAGATATGATAAAAGAAGTAATATTAGAACATCATGAAGAAAGAAAGTACAAGACAAGCAAAAAATATCAGTAAATAAAAGACTAGATTTTCTTTTTCCTCTTAAGTCTTCTAATTCATATTTAACAATCAAAGCAAAAATTATAAGTGTTTGATATGCTTCTAAATGTATACAGAGGAACTCTTTATGACTGTTACATTACCAATTGGGGAGAGTAAAAGGACATAAAAAGAAGCAAGATTTTACATTTTCTTTGAACTTAAAAATGAGGATACCAGTAGAGTTTATTAAGTTGTGTATATACAAGGTAATACTTAGAGAAACAAATAAACATGCACACACACACACATACACACAGAGAACTATAATCACAAACACTACAGATAAATCAAACTCAAATTCTGAAAATGTTCAAGTAATCCAATGGAAGACAGAAGAAAAGAAAACAGAAAAAAAAGAGCAAATAGAAAACAAATAAAATGGCAGACTTAAACCCTAATGCATCAGTAATTAGAATAAATAAAATAATCTAAACATATCAATAACTACATAGAGATTGATTAAGTGTATTAAAAACATGACCCATGAGGTGGGGCAAGATGGCAGACTAGGCAGAAGGATTGCACAGACCCTCTTCAACAAAGAAAAGGGAAACCAATTAATACAGACACAGAAGATAATC
>NW_006921697.1:9568070-9588669 GCF_000298275.1 Orycteropus afer afer | reverse complement strand
TTCCTTGACAACCTCAATCTTCTCTCCATTGATTGTGATGCTGCTCATTGGTCCAGTTGTGAGGATTTTTGTTTTCTTTATGTTGAGATGTAAACATTACATTACATACTTATAAATAATCCATGGGCCAAAGTAGAAATTTCAAGGAAAATTTAAAAATTAATTTAAATGAATGAAAATAAAAATGCAATATATCAAAATTTGTGAGACACAGCTAAAGCAGTGTTGAGTTGGAAATTTTTAGCAGTATATTCAAACATTAGAAAAGAGGGAAAGTGTCACATCAGTAATCTAAAGTTTCATATCAAGATCCTAGAAAAAGAAGAGAAGAAGAAAGCCAAGCAAGCAGAAGGAAGATTGTAATAAAGAAAAGACCATAAACCAATAAAATTGAAAACAGAAAAACACAAGACAAAAATCAATTATAAAAGCTGGTTTTTTTTAAAATAAATAAAATAAATAAAAGATAAAGGAATGACAAACTTCTAGCAACGTTGATAAAGAAAAAAAACGTGAAGTTCCAAATTACTAACATATGGATTGATAACAAATATCATTACAAAGCCTATTGTTGTTGTTGTTGTTATTTGTCATCATCAGACCCGACTCATAATGACCCCTCCTTGGGTTTCCAAGGTGATATCAGTATGGAAGTAGATTGCCCAACCTTCCTTCCAAGGAGTGGCTGGTGGGTGTGAACTGCCAGCCTTCTGGTTAGCAGTCAAGTGCCTTACAACAAATACATTTAAGGAATACTAAGAGGAGGAAGTGCATGGTGGGTTTGTAGCCAGCGGCCAGAGGAGGGAACCAGAAAGAGAGCAAGGCGGTGTGTGGAGGTCTCAGAACAGTGAGAGAGACCAGAAAGTTAGTAGAGCAGTTTGGAACAACAAAAGGAGATGACCTTGTCATTCAGTTTGTTGTCCTGTGGTGGCTTGTGTGTTGCTGTGAGGCTGGAGGCTATGCCACTGGTATTTCAAAACTCAGCAGGGTTACCCATGGTGGACAGGTTTCAGTGGAGCTTCCAGACTAAGACAGATTTGGAAGAAGGAAGAGGCCATCCACTTCTCAAAGAATTGACCAGTGAAAACCTTGTGAATAGCAGTGAAACACTGTCTGATAAATTATTGGAGAACTTTATGGTTAGCCTTGTATCACTGTCCAATATAGTGTTGGAAGATGATCCCCTCAGGTCAGAAGTATATACAAAGTGTCTGTGACCACCTTGATAGCATTAGGAAAAGGGAGGACACCGAATTGTGCACATAAGATGTAGACAACAGATGCTAATACCAGCCAGTATATCCACAATACTGCATTACCATTAACACCAAATACCAGGCCACAGATAAATACATTAACATCTGAGGAGATCAGATGGGGGTCAGTGAACAGGAGTATACTCTAGATCAAGGACAGATTCAGCAGAGGCTAATCTTAGGAGCTCTGGTAGCATAGTGCCTAGGGCACTTGACTGCTAACCAGAAGGCTGGCCGTTCAAACCCACCAGCCACTCCTTGGAAAGAAGGTTGGGCAATCTACTTCCATAGTGATACCACCTTGGAAATCCAAGGAGAGGTCACTATGAGTTGGGTCTGACTCGACAACAAATAACAACAACAACAACAATCTTGCACAGATATCAGTGATACAAAATATCCACAATCCTTACAGAAATAACAGATGACAGACATAAAACAATTCCCACAGACAGCCAGACATTGTGAGAGAGAGATCCAACAGATCTACTGACTTAGGACCATAGTATTAGAGAACTCCAGACTCAATTGGCACAACAAAATACATAAAAGTCTTGTTCCTCACCCTACATTGCTGAGTAGCAACTGGGGTCTTAAAAGCTTTCAAGCAGCTATCTAAGATGCAGCTAATGGTCTCCTATCATCAGAAGTGAAGAAGAGTACAAAAACACAAGGGTATTTGGAAGCAATCAGCCCTAGGACATGGTGACCCTTGATACAAGAAGAACTAGATGGTGCCCAGCTACCAATGCCAACCACTCAGGAAAGGATCAAATCTGGAGATTCTGGATAAAGTGGGAAGAAAAACATGGAACAAAATCCAAAAACTCAATTGTTGTTGTTACGTGTCATTGAGTCGGACCCAACTCATAGTGACCCCTCCTTGGGTTTCCGAGGCAGTATCACTACGGAAGTAGATTGTTCAACCTTTCTTCTGAGGAGTGGCTGGTGGGTTTGAACCTCCAGCCTTCTGGTTAGCAGTCAAGTGCCTTAGGCACTACGCTACCAATAGTGACCAGAATTATTGGTCGGATGGAATCTGGTGAGACCCCCAATGCTATGGCCCTGGGATATATTCTGGGCCTGGAATAAAACTCACTCCCAGGGACTGGCTCTCAGCCCAATAGTAAATATTTAAACACAAACCACTCAAACCGGGGTGATTCACCCACATATTCTATGGAAATTCATCCCTTGGAGCAATCGACCACAGGGCACCAGAGGGGCAACATTCCCAGGAGGAAATGCAGGACACACAGGAGTGCATAACTATGAAGGGTATGGGGGAGGGGAGTGTTACTGAGCAGGAAGGGAAGGAAACTGGGTTAGGGTTGGGGATAGTAAACGGGGAGTGCAACTAAATGTACACATAATGTTGAATGTAAAACAAACTGCTCCATAAACTTGTACCTAAAGCACAATTAAATATACATACATATATATGTATGCCAGCCCTCTGGTTAGCAGTCAAGTGCCTTACAATGAATACATTTAAGGAATACTAAGAGGAGGAAGTGCATGGTGGGTTCGTATATATCTCAAAGCTCTTAAGCTTTAGAGAAATAATTTACACATGTAAATAAAAGTTCACCAGGAAAAAAAAATTATAAAAAAGAATTGGTAAAGTTCATCCATTTCAGGAGGTGGGATATGATCAAGAACCAGTGGTGTTGAGGGAGGAAGTCAAAGTTACACTGAAGGGATTGGTGAGAAACAAGGGTCCAGGAATTGAGGGAATACCCATTGAGATGTTTCCACAAATGGATGTTGCACTGGAGGAACTCACTCAGCTATGCAAAGAGATTTGGAAAATAACTACCTGGCCAACTGACTGGAAGAGATACATGTTTATACCCATTCCAATGAAAGGTGATCCCACAGAATGTGGAAATTATCAAACAATATCATTAATATCACATGAGAGTAAAATCTTATGGATGATAATTCAAAAACAGCTGCAGCAGTATATTGACAGAGAACTTCCAGAGGTGCAAGCTGGATTCAGAAGAGGATGTGGAATGAGGGATATCATTGCTGGTGTCAGATAGATCTTGGCTCTAAGCAAAGAATACCAGAAAGATGCCTACTTATGTTTTATTGACTATGCAAAAACATTTGATTGTGTGGATCATAACAAACTATGGGTAACATTGAGAAGAATGAGAATTTCAGAACACTTAATTGTATTCAGGGGGAACCTGTACATAGACCAGGAGGCTATTGTTGGAAGAGAACAAGGGGATACTGCATGGTTTCAAATCAGGAAGGGATTGTCTCAAGATTGTATCCTTTCAGCATACTTATTCAATCTGTATGCCGAGCAAATAATCAGAGAAGTTGGACTATACAAAGAAGAACATAGCATCAGGGTTGGAGGAAGACTCATTAACAACCTGTGATACACTATGACACAAGTTTGCTTGCTGAAAATGAGGAAAACTTGAAGCCCTTACTGATGAAGATTGAGGAATACAGTCTGCAGTATAGATTACGTCTCAATATAAAGAAAACAAAAATCCTCACAAATGGACCGATAAGAAGCATCATAACAAATGGAGAAAAGATTGAAGTTGCCAAAGACTTCATATTACTTGGTTCTACAATCAACACCAATGGAAGCAGCAGTCAAGATATCAGACAATGTATAGCACTGGACAACTCTACTGCAAAAGACCTCTTTCAAGTAGAGCAAAGATGTCTCCTTGGACTAAGGTGCATCTAACCCAAACCATGGTATTCTCAATTGCTTCATATGTGAGAGCTGGACAATGAACAAGGAAGACCAAAGAAGAGCTGATGCTTTGAATTGTAGTATTGGCAAAGAATGCTGAAAGTACCATGGACTGCTAAAAGAACTAACAAATCTGTCCTAGAAGAAGTGCAGTTAGAATGCTCCTTGGAAGCAAGAATGGTCAAACTTCATTTGACCTACTTTGGTCATGTTGTCAGGAGGGACCATTCTATGAAGAAAGATATCATGCTTGGTAAAGTGGAGGGTGAATGAAAAAAAGGAAGGCTCTCAACAAGATGGGCTGACACAGTGGCTGCTGCAATGATGGGCTCAGGTATACGAGGATTGTGGAGCTGGCACAGGACCGGGCAGTGTTTCATTCTGTGTGCTTAGGATTGTTATGAGTCTGATACTACTTGTCAGCACCTAACAACAACAAGAATGACTCCACATATATAAATTTGAGATGAACCATTTATTTCAAATTACCACAACTCACCCATATGAAATAGATTAAGTTGAATACCCCAAAAATGATTAAAGAAATTAAATTTGTAATTTTAAACTTCCAAAAGCTAAATTTCTAGTTCCAAATGGTTTCACTACAGGATCCTACCAAATAATTAAAGAAGAGTTAACAACAATTCTACACAATCTGTTCCAGAAAACATAAGAGGATGGGACATTTCCCAATTCATTTAATGAAGCTAATATTACCCTGTTACCAAACCAAAGCACAACAAAACAAAATCACAGACAAATATCCCTTATGGATATAAACATAAAAATTATTAATCTAATGTGATAGTTGGAGTTGTGTGTCAACTTGGCTCTGCCACAATTCTGAGTAGTTTAAGCAGCTGTGATATGGGTTATTCCCATGATGAGATCAGATGTATATGTTTTGAGCAGCCAATCTGTTGAAAGGGAGTTTCCCTAGGGGTATGGCCTGCTTCCAATATGTTTATGGACATCCTGGGAAAGAAAGACATTCTTCTGTAAACTGGGATCCTGTTGTGTTGCCTACAACTGTCCATGAACGAACAATCCAGCATTTGGCCTGGTGATCTTGGATTCATCATTTGTTGGAGTCAACAGCTGGTAAACTACCTTCCAACCCTGAGCTCGTCAGCCCTTGCAGCTCCATGAGTCGGGAAAAGGCTCCAATATGACATTTGATCCAAGAACTTGGGACTGGCCAGCTTCGATAAGTGTGTGAACCATTTTCCTAAGGTAAATTTCTTTCTCTCTTTCTCTGTAAGATTTATTGGTTTTGATTCTCTAGAGAACCAAGCTTAACACACCTAATATCATCAAGTAGAATTCAGCAATGTATGGAAAGAATCACATACCTTTACCAAGTGGGGTTTATTTCGGAGATGCAAGACTAGTTCACTATTTGAAAATTTATCGTTGAAATCTACCATATTAATAGGCTAAAGAAGGAAAACTACATGATCATGTAAATTGATATAGAATAAGGATTTGGTCAATTCAATCTTTACTTACAATGAAAACTTTCATAAACAGGAAGAGAGGGGAACTTCTTCAATTTCCAATAAGTTTTCCGATATAACACTCCATAACACCAACAATTTATTCTATTTTGTCATACAAATATTTTCTGTGCATTGCTATGATGTTAGGAATTTTGGGAAGTCTATTTTTACTTTAGGAGTGTTCCTGGTATACTGGTTAAGGCATTTGGTTGCTAACCCGAAAGTCAGTAGTTCGAACCCACCAGCTGCTCCACAGAAGAAAAATGAGGCAGTCTGCTTCTATAAAGATTTACAGACTTGGAAACCCAATGGAGGTCTCTACGAGTTGGTATCAACTCGATGGCAGTGAGTTTGAGTTTGGTTATTTTTAGTTTGGAGGCAGCATTATAAGGTGATGACCAATGAGGTTATACTTGTATTTAATTCATGAGCCTGCCACTTATTGTTATGAGACCTTCAGGCTATGTTCCCTCCATGTTCCCTGCATCTGTAAGATGCAGATAGTAGTACTTCAGCATGTTGTTGTGAAGATTAAAATTATATATAGTTATGTTTGTGTTTGTGTAAGCCTAACAAAACACCTACCACATACTATTCAAAAATGATATTATTATCACCATTATCTACCCATTTATTTCTAATTTTTTAATCTCACTTTCTATTGGGAAAAAAATTGAGAACATCCAAATATATGTATATTCATTTTTATAAATTATAAACATGTTTATAAATTATAAACAGAGACTTCTGCAAATATATTCTGTATATGTAAAGCATAACCAGAAATTTAAATAAAAAATGTGCTGCTATAAAAGAAATACCACAAGTGAGTAGCTTTCTTGAACAGAAATTTATTTTCTCAGTTTGTTTTTCTTGGGTGCCATCATATCAGTTCTGACTCATAGAGACCCAAGGTAGAACAGAAAACACCACACAGTCCTGCACCATCATCGTAACTGTTGCTATGTTTGAGCCCATTGTTGCAGCCATTGTGTCAATCCATCCTTTTGAGGGTCTTCCTCTTTTTAAAACTTTAGGAAGCTAGAAGTCAAATTCAGAGTAGTAGCTCTAGGAGAAGCCTTTCTTTTTATGGGCTTATCTTTTTCTCAGCTTTTTATTCCTCAGTTCCTTGGTGATCTTCATGTGATGTGACATCTATCTTCCCCCTTGTGTGATTTCTTGCTTCCTTGCTAATTTGCCCCTTCATATCTCAGAAGTGATTGGCTTAAAACATACCCTGCACTGATATGATTTCATTAACATAATAAATAAAAATAATTCTCAAGTAGGATTATACCCACAGGTTATAATACAGGGGTTAGTATCACAACGCATATTTTGAAGGACACAATGCAATTCATAACATATATTTTCTTCCTATTCTTTTTATTTGGATAGTCTGGGTTACCTAAAATTTGACAAAACCCACTGCCATCAAGTCAATCCCAATTCATAGCAACACCATTGGGTTTCCAAGGTTGTAAATCTTTACAGAAGTAGATTACCTCATCTCCATTCAACTGAACAACTGGTGGGTTTGAACTGAGTACCTTCTGGTTAGCACCCAAATGCCTTACCCACTGTGTCACCAGTTGTTGTTGTTGTTGTTAGGTGCTGTCCAGTCGTCTCCAACTCATAGCTACCCTATGCACAGTAGAATGGAAAACCGCCTAGTCCTGAGCCAGCTCTACAATCCCTACTATAACTGAGCCCATCACTGCAGCCACTGTGTCAATCCAGCTTGTTGATGGCCTTCCCCTCTTTCATCTACTCTCCACCTTATCAAGCATAACATCCGTCTCCAGGGAATGATTCTTTCTGACAACATGACCAAAATAGGTGAGAAGTCTGGCCTTTCTCACTTCCAAGGAGCATTACGGCTACACCTCCTCCAGGACAGATTTGGTAGTTATTTTAGCATTCCATGGTACTTTCAGCATTCTTCACAAACACCATAGCTCAAAAGCATCAACTTTTATTCCATCTTCCTTGTGCATTGTCCAGCTCTCACATGCATATGAGGCAATTGAAAATACCAAGGCTTGTGTCAGCGCACCTTAGTCCTCAAGGAGACATCTCTTTTATTCATCACTTGAAAGAGGTCCTTTGCAGCCAATTTGCCGAGCGCTATATGTTGTCTGATGTCCTGACTGCTGCTTCCATTGGTGTCGATTAAAACAAGCCATGTGAAGTCTTTGACAACTTCAAATTTTTCCCCCTTATTGTGATGCTGCATAAAAGTGAAATTGTAAGGATTTTTGTTTTCTTTATATTGAGATGTAATCCATAGTGCAAACTGTATTGTTCAATCTTCATCAGTAAGTCCCTCAAGCCATCCTCACTGTCAGCAAGTAAAGTTGTATCGTCAACATATCATACGTTGTTAATGATTCTTCCTCCAATCTTGATGCCATGTTCTTCTTCATATAGTCCAGCTTCTCAGATTAAGTATGGTGAAAGCATACAACCTGGCACACTCCCTTCTTGATTTTGAACAATTCAGTGTTCCCTTTTTGTGTCCAAATGACAGCCTCCTGGTCTATGTACAGATTCCTCATGAATACAATTAAGCATTCTGGAATTCCCATTCTACTCAATGTTATCCACAATTTGTTATGATCCACCTAATCAAATGCTTTTGCATAGTTCATAAAACACAAGTAAACATCTTTCTGGTATTCTTTGCTATGACCCAAGATCCATCTGACATCAGCAATGATATCCCTCATTCCATATCCTCTTCTGAATCCAGCTTGCATTTCTGGAAGTTCTCTGTCGATATACTGCTGCAATCATTTTTAAATTATCTTCAGTAAGATTTTACTTACATGTGATATTAATGATATTGTTTGATAATTTCCACATTCTGTAGGATTGCCTTTCTTTGGAATGGGTAAAATATGGCTCTCTTCCAGTCATTTGGCTAGGTAGCTGTCTTCCATATCTCTTGGAAAAACTGAGTGAATGCCTCCAGCAGGGCATCCATTTGTTTAAACATCTCAGTGGGTATTTCATTAATTCCTGGAGGCTTGTTCTTTGCCAATTCCTTCAGTGCAGCTTTGACTTCTTCCTTCAATACCATTGGTTCTTGGTCATATGCCACCTCTTGAAATGGATGAAGATCGGCCAGTTCTTTTTGGTACAGTGACTCTGTGTATTCTTTCCATTGTCTTTTGATGCTTCCTGCATCATTCAATATTTTATCCATAGAATCTTTCAATGTTGCAACTCAAGACTTAATTTTTTTCCTCAGTTCTTTCAGCTTGAGAAATACTGATTGTGTTCTTCCCTTTTGGTGTTCTAACCCCAGGTCTTTGCACATTTCATTATTGTAATTGGCTTTGTCTGCTTGAGCTGCTCTTTGAAATTTTTTGTTCAGCTCTTTTATCTTGTCATTTCTTCCATTTGCTTTATGTACTCTCCATTCAAGGGCAAGTTTCATAGTGTCTTCTGACATTCATTTTGGTCTTTTCTTCTTTTCTTGTCTTTTTAATGACCTCTTGTTTTCTTTATGGATGATGTTCTTGATGTCAACCCACTGGTTTTTGGTCATTGGTGTTCAATGCTTCAAATCTATTTTTTTAGATGATCTCCAAATTCAGGAGGGATATATTTAAGGTCATAATTTGGCTCTCATGGACTTGTTTTAATTGTCTTCAATTTCAAGTGGAACTTGCCTATGATCAGTTCATGGTCTGTTCTACAATCAGCTCCTGGCCATGCTTTGGGTAAAGGTATTGATCTTTTCCATAGACTCTTACCACAGATGTAGTTAACCTGATTCCTATGTACTCCATCTAGTGAATTCCATGGTATAGCCACTGTTTGTGTTGTTGAAAAAAAGGGTATTTGCAATGAATAAGTCATTGGTCTTGCAAAATTCTATCATGTGATCTCCAGCATTATTTCTGTCACCAAGGCCAAATTTTCCAACTACCGGTGATACTTCTTTGTTTCTAACTTTTGCATTTCAGTCACCAGTGATAATTGACATATCTTGATTGTGTGTTCTGTCAATTTCAGACTGCAGAAGTTAATTGTTGTTGTTGTTGTTGTTATGTGCCGTCGAGTCAGCCCTGACTCATAGCGACCCCTCCTTGGGTTTCCGAGGCAGTATCACTACGGAAGTAGGATTGCCCAACCTTCCTTCCGAGGAGTGGCTGGTGGGTTTGAACCGCCAGCCTTCTGGTTAGCAGTCAAGTGCCTTAGCCACTATGCTACCAGAGCAGAAGTTAATAAGAATCTTCAATTTCCTCATCTTTGGCCTTGGTGGTTGGTGCATCAATTTGAATAATAGTAATATTAACTGGTCTTCCTTGTAGGTGTATGTCACCAAAGCATTGGTTAAATAGCATCACCTAAGAGCTACCCATTCCGTAAAGCTTAATTGAAGTCCCACCTTCCCTAGGAAGCTTCTGCTAATCTGGTCAGTCCCCTGGGAAAACTCTCTTCTCAAAACCACTGTAGTAATTTCATCTATGCTTCTTATCTTTAATATATAGTATATAATTTGAGGAGTCCAGATGGCTCAGTGGTTAAGGACTGGGCTATTAACTGAAAGGTTGACAGTTCCAACAGTTCCAGCTATTCTGCAAAAGAAAGATGTGGCAGTATACCTCCCTAAAGCTGTATAGCCTTGGACATCTTATAAGGCAGTTCTTCTTTTCCTGTAGAGTCACTATGAATCAGAATCAGCCTGATGATAAAAAGTTTTTCGGTTTTGTAACCTACCATTATTATTTTTTTAATTTTTTTTCTATTTCTAAATAACCAAATTTTACAGTGATAAATAATCTTACTCTTATAATTGGAGCAGAGAGATTCATGTATTTATGTATTTCAATACATAAACAAATCTTGGGTTTCAAGTAAAATTTTTATTACATTCAATGTTAAGGATACATGTGAGACAGGAAAACCTACAGACAATATTCCAGAATTATATTGGTTAATGACAAAAAAAAGTCAGGTGGATATGAAATTGACATAATGAGATATATTGTATTACATGTATTATAATGAAATGCAATCAATTTATATATAAGAATCATGCATGGGATATATAGTTCTAAAACATAATATTAATAATGTTAATGTAAAATTATAATCTATCAAACTTACAGCCATACTCCTGTACAGTTCCTTATAAAATAATAACTAAAAGAGACATATTTTTTAAAAATTGATAGAAACAAACAAAAATGTGTTGTTCTTGTTCTTAAATACTCAAAGTAGACACAATGAAAGGTGTATTGACTAGCAGGCAATCTACAGGTGAGTCCAAGTGATATGGACACCAGTGGGAATCTTCTGGTTGGTGCTGAGGTATGTTTTCTTGTTACTGGAGCTTATGGAAAACCTTTGTTGAAGAGGATGCTTAAGGATTTTTTTCCCAAGTGCTCTAGAATGATGGGGAGCACAGGGTGTCCCCATGTCACAAATTTCTTCCTTGGTGTTATTTTCAGCTCTGATGACTGGAGGACCAGGAGGAGCAGTAGAGCCTAGTCTGGTGCTGGATGTCTGTGCTGGAGCCTCTACTTCTCCAACTCTAACTAGACATTCTCTTACTATAAGTCAATAGACATTCTCTTACTATAGGTCAGTTTCCTTGGTTTCCAGCATTTTGATATTATTTTTCAGTGTAATGAGGCTTTTAGCTTTTTCTGTTAATTTCTGGTTTAGCTTTCTTTGTTTTTACAGAGTTTGTATGTAAATATTTGACGCAGCTGCATAATTCAACACTCCACTGGATCCATGTCCTAAGAGGGCTCCCTTGTCTATTTTTGATGTATCCAGTTCCACATTCCCATCAACCATACTGTTTTGACCAAGAACAGCAGCCCACCTTTGGAACATGTGCACCTGGGGCTTGAGCTGAATTTCTTCATTGTTAAGAACTTTTTCTATAGACAATTTCAAGATTTTAAAGATGATATCTTCTTTACTAAGTCTGCCTACTTCTTCCTTCCACATTTACAATTCCTATGAGAGCAAATGTGTTTTCTTCTGTAGGTTGAAATTCTATTCTCAGGCCTCTGTGAGTGCTCTCTGCTGCTCTCTACCTTTCTGACAAGTTGTCAGCACTGCTTTGTTTGTGGCCACTTGATTTTGGATTTGCTTGTATTTGTCTTCTAAATACTGAATTTTACTTGTGATATGAGCCATTAGCCAGGATCTGTTGTCCCCTACTCAGACAGGGCTGCTTCTGCCAGGGACAGAGCCACCAGGACCACTGTCACCCAGAGCATCATGCCCATCAATCAACCTTCAGAAGCTGCTAAGGCCACTATTGGGTTGCCTCAGGTTGTCAGAACCTCATGCCAAATGGACAACAGAGACTATGGAGAGCATTGTGTTCAGAACCTCTCCTTTGCCGGGCCATCAAGGCTGACCTTGGTGGAGGTTGGGGAGGGGACAAGAAGAACTGTAACTCTAACCTTCCTTCATCATGAGGAAGGCTTAACAGCTGATCCAGTTGTATGACTATTCCCTTTCTTGACTGTTTTTCAACTGACATGGAAACAGTTCCTTCACCCAAATGAATGAATGGTAAATATTTACTTATCAGTAATAGATTAAGAAAATAAAATTTTAGAAAGGATGTCTTTCCTCTACCAATAAATATGTAGTAATATACCATCCCAATTATCATAATAACTATATTTACTAAAATGTTTCTGGATACCAATGTGGTTCTCAAAAACAAAAACAAAACAAAACAAAAAAAAAAAAAACACCCTGAGGAATGCACCATCCCAAGTGTCTATCAACAGATGAATAGATAACAAAATGCAGTGCATATATACAATGGACTCAGCTATAAGAAGAAGGTTGACAGCTCAAACCCACCAAATGATCCATGGGAGGAAGATGAGATACTCTACTTCTGTAAAGATTTACAGCCTTGGAAATCCTATGGGGGTAGGTATGAGTTGGAATCACCTCAATGACAGTGTTTTATTGTTGTTTTTGTTTTTAAAGAAAAAATGAAGTTCTGGTACAGGCTATGACATGGATGAACCTTGAAATTACTATGCTTTCAGACCAGTGAAATAAATCAGACAAAAGAACAAATGTTGTTTAATCCCATGTCTATGAAATGTCCAGAATATGGAAAGACAAAGACAAAACTTTATCAGTGGCTAACAAGGGCTAGGAGGAAAGAGGAAGCTATTGCTTAAGGGATACTCAGCTTCTATTTCAGGTGATAAAAAATCTTTAGAAATAGATAGTGTTGATGGTTGCACATATAGTGAATGTAATTAATGTTACTCAAGTATACACTTAAAAATGATTAATTGTTTTATATATATTGTCACACACACACACACACACACACACTCACACACATGCCTGAGGATTTGAGTACTTGGTAGAGGAGCATGGAGAAGCAAATGACAAACATCCTTACCAAGATAAAATATTAAAAATAAAGGAGTTGACATGCCTCTTACCCAGAGCCTTGAGGCAACAGCTCATAGGGTTCCTTTCCCTGGTCAATGCTCAGTGCTGCCTACAAGTGTGACAATGAGAAAAAGATGGATATGTTACCATATCATCTTTAAAAATATTTGTGTTTTTGCCCTCTCAACTTCATCCTCTTCTCCACCCTGCAAATGGCCTTATTTCTTTGCCAGCCCTGTTTTCAGATTGTGTGAAGCAGAATCAAGTAAATGTATGGGATTGGAGGGAGGACCAGAAAGGTGAGAGGAAGTGGAGAGAACTGAAGCCCAGGACCAAGGTTGCTGAGACTTGGAGAAGAGAGTTGATGAGGGTGAAGAATAAAAGTTTTAAAATAAGCTGTTCCTGACCCCTTGGTGCTTGAGAAAACTGAAGAGGAACAGAGGTTTCTATGAGTTGTAAACTGTATTGCCTTTAAAGTTCTTTCAGAAACACAATTAAAGATATGAGTGGCTCCTTAATCACTTCTGATTGCTAGACTACTTCTTTGAATGATATACCAAGAAAGACAGACCCACATGGGGGCTGTGGTAATTTATCCAAACTTTGTCACATGGGTCCCCATGAGGCAGAATCAATTCAATGGCACCTGACAACACAAATAGCCATAGTGTCTTTTGATGGCAGACACACTGTCTAAATGCTAACATTTCACTGACAAAACCTAAATGCTAAGAGTTGGCTTATCTAGTGAGATTTTAGCAATTAGGACCACTTAATGAGACTCAAAATTCTTGAGGCAATAAGTAGAAACTCTTTCCAATCTCCACAATGATGTAGAAGGCAAAAGTGGTTGTTATAATAAAGTACTAATAGAAAGTAAAGACCAACAATTGGGGGAAGAATCATTAACAACCTGAGATATGCAGACGATACAACTTTGCTTGCTGAAAGTGAGGATGACTTGAGGCACTTACTGATGAAGTTTGAAGAATACAGTCTGCAGTATGGATTACGTCTCAATATAAAGAAAACAAAAATCCTCACAACTGGACCAGTGAGCAGCATCACAATAAATGGAGAGAAGATTGAGGTTGTCAAAGAATTCACGTTGCTTGGTTCTACAATCGATGTCAATGGAAGCAGCAGTCCGGACATTAGATGACGTGTAGCATTAGGAAAGTCAACCACAAAGGAACTGTTTCAAGTGCTGAGGAGCAAGGATGTCTCCTTGAGGACTAAGGTGCACCTGACAGAAGCCATGATATTTCCAATCACCTCGTATGCATGTGAGAGCTGGACAATGAATAAGGAAGACCAAAGAAGAATTGATGCTTTTGAGTTGTGGTGCTGGTGAAGAATGCTGAAAGTACCATGGACTGTTAAAAGAACTAACAGATCTGTCCTGGAGGAAGTGCACCCAAAGTGCTCCTTGGAAGCAAGAATGTCAGACTTCATCTCACCTATTTTGGTCATGTTGTCAGAAGGGACCATTCCTTGGAGAAGGATGTCATGCTTGGTAGGGTGGAGGGTCGACGAAAGAGAGGGAGGCCTTCAACGAGATGGATTGACACGGTGGCTGCAATGATGGGCTCAAGTATAGCATGGATTGTGGAGCTGGCACGGGATTGGGCAGTGTTTCATTCTGCTGTGCATGGGGTTGCTATGAGTCAGAAACAACTCGACAGCACCTAACAATAACAACAACAAAGACCAACAACAAAAATATATATATAGGCATTAAAAGAACAGAGACCAAGTGACCTTTTTTCCTTTAGATATTGAAGTAACAATCATATACTGGCAGTTTGTAAGTGAAATTTAGCCTGCAGATATGGTGTATTGGGCCAGCAAAGCGTTTTAATTTTTGTTTTGTGTTAGTATCTGTATATGATGCATGTACTCTCTGTGTTGGCTGCAATTCCATCAACCCTAATTTTGATAAGACCTGGGTGCCTCAAACATTGTTACTTCCAGTCCCCTAATGGCATGTAAGGAGCCATGGTGGCACAATGGTTAATGGCTTCTAACTAAAAGGTTGATCATTCAAACCTATCAGCAGCTCCATTGGAGGAAATACCTGGTGATCTGTTCCCATAAATATTACAACCTTGGTAACCCTATGGGGCATTTCTACTCTGTCTTACAGGGATTTTAGGAACTGGAATCACCTTGATGGCACACAATACCACAACAATGATATTTAGGTGTTTTTTGTTTTGTTTTGTTTTTTTTCTTTTGACCTCTGAGAGTATTCATAATTTATAGACTAACTTAATAAAGTGCAAAGAGTATAATCTAAGCATCAGAAGACCTTGAATCCAGATTCTGTGCCATTTTGTGCATCACCTTGATTAAGTCAAGTTACTTCTCTAAAGCACAATTCCCTCAACTACAGAATGGCAATGATAGTGCTTGCCCAACATGTCTTATGGGGTCAAATGAGAAGAATGTTTAAAAACTAAAACTGTTAGACCAAAATAAAAGTTCTTATCAGATGATCTCTTAGTCCCCTTCCTGCTGTGAAATATTTTGTTCACATGATTCTAGAAAAATGGCTGATAATTACAACTACATTTCCTAACAAAGCCATCATCTCCATAGCTTTGAACATAAATGGATATGATACTTAGAATTATGTGGATAGAAATGTTAGAAATCCTTGACTGGTTTTCTGATAGATTTATAATTAGAATGCATGAAAGAAATGCATTGTGTGCTATATGTTGGCATCTCAGGAAATTGCGTGATCAAGTTTGATGAGAGCCCGCCTGTGAGATTAATTGTAAATTGGCTTGAATGCAAGCATTGTCATCAGGATTGAAAACTGTCAAAGAATGTAATGGTGGAGCTGACAAAGGGTAGCAATGAGTGGCATCACACACAGCAATGAGGTCAAGGTATCTACAGAGTGCTTTCTGGGATCACGGTTCAGCCTAATCTCATTACCATCTTCATTAACGTCTCCAGAAATGGGCTACAGTCTCCTTAGAATAATTTGCAGAGGATGCTTAGATGGAAGTGTCTGAAAACAAAGAGAGAAAATATCATACCAAAGATTCAGACACGTTGCAATAGAATTTTCAGCAAATGTCAAAATCAGATGCTGCTGGAAAGACAGACATTTGAGTTTGTGACTTCTGAAAATGCTCCCCCACTTCTCTCACTATTTAAACCATGCTCTAAGTTATTTTATTTTCTCTAACAAGAAGGCTGGCGGTAGAAACCCACCAGCCACCCCTCACAAGGAAGACTGGGCAACCTATTCCATAGTGATACTGCCTCGGAAACCCAAGGAGGGGTTGCTATGAGTTGGATATGACTCGACAGCAGTGAGTTTGATTTTTGGTTTTGCTTTATGAGGTCTTAGGAGCTCTGATGGTACAGTGGTTAAGCACTTTGCTGCTAACTGAAAGGTCAGCTGTTCAAACCCACCAGTGCTCTGAAGAAGAAACATGTGACAGTCTGCTATGATAAAGATTAACAGCCTTGAAAACCTGATGGGGCTATTCTACTCTGTCCTATGAGATCACTATAAATTGGCATCAACTTGACATTAGTAGCTTTGGTACTGGTTTTTATAAGATCTTACTAGGTTCCTTCAAAGAGAAGTATATCTCTATCTGCTGAATTTCTCTAACATTTTCCTAGTTGTATTACTTGTTTGGGCTTATAAAAATGAAACCAGTTTTACTCCTCTCTAAATTGTAATTTCCCTGAGGCAGAGGATAACCTTCATTCTTCATAAACCTCCTAGCATCCAGCACGATAGCACATTACTTGAGAATTTGGATCTGCTTTTCTGCCCTATTTGCAATATCTCATTTCAAACTCTATCTTTCTCTGAATACATGACATCAGCCTCCTTACAGTTCCCCATGCTTTCAGCCTCCCTTTCACAGTGCCTCTCAGTCCTTTTGTAAGCTGC
Organism: Orycteropus afer afer; assembly: GCF_000298275.1. Lineage (NCBI taxonomy): Eukaryota > Metazoa > Chordata > Mammalia > Tubulidentata > Orycteropodidae > Orycteropus > Orycteropus afer. The sequence goes on along the minus strand of NW_006921697.1, from coordinate 9,571,854 downwards.
CACAAGAATCTTTCATACACACTCACCTGCTCATACCATTCTTGCTCTTTGAAATGTTCAGTGGTTCTCCTTGCTCCTTGATTAAGGATCATCACTTTAGTCTGATTCTGAGACCCTGCTTGATCTGTTCCCACCCAATTTTTCCCAAGCCATAGTATCTTCAATAGCCTCATATGCATGTATAAACTGGACCAAAAAAAGGAAGACTGAAGAAGAATTGATGAATTTGAATTGTGGTTTTGGCAAAGAATATTTAAAATATCATGAACTGCCAGAAGAACAAACAAATCTGTCTTGGAAGAAGTACAGTCAGAATGTTCCCTAGAAATGAGAATGGTCAGACTTCATCTCTCATACTTTGGTCATGTTGTCAGAAGGGAGCAGGCCCTAGAGAAACATATCATGCTTGGTAAAGTGGAGGGTCAATGAAGAAGTGGAAGATCTTCAAAGAGATGGATTGACACAGTGGCTTCAATGATGCGTTCAAACCTATCAATTATTGTGAGGATGGTGCAGGACTGAGCAGTATTTCATTCTGTTTTACATAGGTTGCTAAAAGTAGGAAGCAACTGAACAGCATCTAACAAAAATAGCAATATTTTGAGTTATGAATATTAATGTCTTTTGAATTAAGAATATTAATGTCACAGCAGCATGTCACCTAGATTACTACAAAAGACCCTATGTTGCTCTCTCTTCTAGTTCCCTCCTCCCTCCTAGAGTCTCCATCCCTCAGTAATGCAATCTAATCTAGTCACTCCATGTTTCATTAGGAATTAATGATTTCCCATTAATCTAAAGATCAAAATAGACACCATATCTTACTGTTGTTGCTGTTATGTGCCTTCAAGTCATCTCCAACTCATAGTGACCTCTTTGGGTTTCTGAAGCGGTGTCACTATGGAAGTAGATCACCCAATCAGCCTTCTGAGGAATGGCTGGTGGGTTTGAACCACTAGCCTTCTGGTTAGTAGTCAAGTGACTTAGACACTACGCCACCAGAGCTCCTCCATATCTTACTAAGGCGTTGAAAAGTTGGCCAAGGGTCTTTATTGGCTGAAGCTCAAGGTTGGCTTTTGTCCCCATGGTTTCTTCCATACCAACATCATAGATCAGGCTATTTCTTGGTACCCTAATCATTTTAACTTTCTTTCAGGTTCTCAAATATGTTTCCTGACCCATCAGAACATTTGAACACACTGTATCCTCAGTTTGGTATATCCCCTCTCTATATATCTATCTGGGAGCTCTGGTAGCACAGGGCCTAAGGCACTTGACTGCTAACCAGAAGGCTGGAGGTTCAAACCCACCAACCACTCCACAGAAGGAAGATGGGGCAATCTACTTCCGTAGTGATACTGCCTCGGAAACCCAAGGAGAAGTCGCTATGGGTCGGGTCCAACTCGACGGCACATAACAACAGCAAACAACATATATCTATCTTGCTAGCTGTAGATCCAGCCCAAATATTTTAATCAAAATATCATTTCTCCATGAGAAACTTTCTTGATGCCTCAGAGACCTCCTACAATATGATCTCATAACAACCTGTCCCTTTCCTTTGTAAAACCATGTAATTTCATCTTTAATTGCATGATTTTTGGAATAATGTCTTTCTTTACTACTATGACAGAATCATGCTATGAGAATAATAACTTTCTGGTTTTTGCACACTATTATATTCTTATCTCTATGAGTTCTAACACAGTAGAATCAAATTTTATTATATTTATTAGCTGTATGACTCTGAGCAAATAACATAAGTTCATATCTCATTTTCCCATACTTTATCTTATGATTTAAATACAAAAATACTGGTAAATCTCTCAGCACAAAATCTGGCCATAACAAATGTGTATTAATGAGATGAATTTTTTTATTATAATCACATTCGATTATATAATTATATAGTCAAATTTTCATTAACATAAACTACCTTCATTTTCTTGGGGATAGGCTTTTTCTCCCTCTTTTAAATATAACTTTGTGAGGTCCCTGTAATATTTTGAATGGATAATGCTTCCAAAAATGATTACCAAACCCCAATACCATCGAATCAATTCTGACTCATAGAGACCCCAAGTGGGTTTCCAAAGCTACACATCTTTATGGAAGTAGATTGCTACATCTTTCTCCTGCAGAGTACCTGGTGGGTCTGAACCACTGACCTTCTGATTGTTGTTGTTGTTGTGTGTCACTGAGTCGGATCCGACTCATAGCGACCCCTCCTTGGGTTTCTGAGGCAGTATCACTAAGGAAGTAGAGCCCAAACTTCCTTCTGAGGAGTGGCTGGTGGGTTTGAACCACCAGCCTTCTGGTTAGCTGTCAAGTACCTTAGGCAATATGCTACCAGAGCTCCCGATTAGCAACCAAATAACTTACCCACTAAACCACCAAAGCTCCTTAACAAATGATTGTTGTTGTTGTTGTTGTTGTTTGCCGTCGAGTCGGCCCCGACTCATAGCGACCCCTCCTTGGGTTTCCGAGGCAGTATCACTACGAAAGTAGGATTGCCCAACCTTCCTTCCAAGGAGTGGCTGGTGGGTTTGAACCACCAGCCTTCTGGTTAGCAGTCAAGTGCCTTAGCCACTATGCTACCAGAGCTACTTAACAAATGATAGCTATTATTATTTTTTTTTATAATATTTTCTTGTGTTTTCAGTGAGTATTTACACAGCAGTTTAGGTTCCCATTCAACAATTTCCACAAAAATTGTTCAGTGACAGCGTTTACATTCTTCCCAATATGTGAATATTCTCATTATTTCCATTCTGATTATTCTATTTCCATTAATCTAGTTTCCCTGCTTTTATATGCTCCTCTTTGTTTTCAAGTAATTGTTGACCATCTGGTCTTATATAGGTGATTTAGTCACGCAACACAGTACTTATGGGTGACATTTATTTTTTTTTTTTGGGGGGGTGGTCAATTTGTTATTTAACTACAAGGTGACCTTAGGATAGTTTTGGTTCAAAGTTTGGAGATTATCAGGGCAATCATCCCTGGGAGTTCTTTAGTCTCAAGCAGTCCAGTAGGTCTGTTTATTTATTTATTTTAGGGATGTGAGGTTCTGTTCCACATCTTTCCCCCATCCTATCAGAGTCCACGTATTATGTTGTTGTTGTTGTTATGTGCCGTCGAGCCCTGATTAAAACAGCTAGTAGCGGTAGCCAGCCACCATACACTTCTTCTGGCGTCAGGGTAGAAGAGGCCATGGTGTATGTACACTATTTGTCCTGTAGACTAGTTTCTTCTTTGAGTTTTGTTTATTTTTTGTTGCTGTTGTTGCATTTTTCTCTTGTTCTGGATGAATAGAGATGAAACAAATGATAGCTATTTCATTAAAATCTCTACCTTATAACTCTTATCACTTCTATCACTATCCCCCTCTCCCTCTTAATCTCACCTGGCACTAGGGGCCCCTCAGCATGTAAAAAATAAGGTTTTATAAGTATATTTTGGGCTGGAGAAAGGCAGAATGACATAAAGGAATGAAAGTGTACTTAAGAATTACTCATAGGGTGAGCATGACTATCATGTGACTCAGCCAATCAGAACCCTGTATCCTCCTGAAAATAGTAAGCCTCGGAGTAGGTCAACGAGAAAAATTAAATCTTTCTTTCACTGAGATTTTTGGGAAAGAAACTCTTATTCCTCCCCCATAAGACATGCAGTCAACAGCTCATCGAGACTAGAATTTAGGTAACATTTTACAAGTACATGGGGCCTTAGAAAACAATTCTGAGGTAAAGAACCAGAATGTGAAAATGGAGAGTTGGCTCCT
>NW_006921697.1:9561060-9567944 GCF_000298275.1 Orycteropus afer afer | reverse complement strand
TTTTTTTTTTAACTTAAGCCAGTTAGATTTGAATTTTCTATCAGATGCTATCATCCTGACAAACTTGTGGCTTCAAAGAAGAGATGGTATCTAAGCCACATCTCTCAGACTGCTAGTTCTATAAAGGAGGGAGAAAATTCTGAGGAGAGGGAACAGCAGGCCCAATACATGAAGACCTGGAACAACTTTGCATGTTTGAAGCACTGCAAATACAGCTTCATTCTTTTCTTCAATGTAAAAGAAAAGAGTTTGTTCACTCTCTGAGTATGTCTGATTTCTAAGAACTAGAATTCCTCATACTTCCTCCCATGTTCTTTGCCCCTCGTGGACTTAGAACATGCTTGTTAAATAAATAAGCAAGTGAGTGAATGGAAAGCTGCAGAGAAGTATGACAAAAAAGAAAAAAAAAGAGAGAGAAATACTGGGAGGGAGGGAGAAAGCAAAACCCTTAGCCATGCTCCCCACTTCATTCAATTACAGAAAATAAAGTTTGGCTGTAAAAGCTACCCACTGAACATTGTACAGATATTATTGTTATAAAGCTTGCAAATTAAAATTCTTCTGTAGACAGATAATGTTTTATTAACCATTCAGTGTTATTCTCAGGCTAACTAATAATGACTCTAGTGCAGCTAATGGTAATTAATTGATACCACTAATCCTAGCAGACCACTTCTTCCTCCCATAGTCAAGATCCTTGCTAGAATGGTTATTCCTGAAAGTGGAGGGGTACTGAGGCTGCCCACAGACCACCATCACACTATCCATGACATAGCCAGGAGTATCATACTGGGCTGCTGAAACATTTTTTTTTCTCTTCGTAAAGTATTTTCTTCTCTTACATCAAGTATTCACATCGAACTTCAGATCTTAGTTCAAACACCATTTTCTCATAGGAGTCTGTGGTAGTTAAGATTGTGTGTCAACTTGGCTGGGCCTGGCTGAGTGGCTGGGCAGCTGGTGGTAGTTATTTCCCGTGATGAGACTGGCAATCAACTCCATGGTAGGCTCTACCACAAGCAGCTGAGTAGCTGCTTTAGAGATTGGGGGGGGGGGCGGAGCGTCCACTTCCTGTATAAAAGAAACAGCTTTCGGAATGTTCTCTAGCTTATGGCACGCTTGAATCCTGCATGTAGCTGAGTCATTGTTCAGCAGCCTGCCATGCTCTGCTGATCTTGGGACTTTCACTGGACTTGAATCAATAGCCTGCCATGTGGTTTGGTAACATTGAGACTGTACCTTTTCACTTGTCAACCTTTGGTTTGTCAGCCTCAGCAGCCAGTAGCTGTCTAAGTAAAGGAAAGCCTCTAGCTTCAGGGGGCCAGGAGCAGGAGGCAGAGCTGAACTCCAACGTTTAGGGGCTTTTACCCAGCCCCTACAGCCTGGCACTTTGAACTTAGACTTAAAGCCTCTAAACTATAGAGAATAAACTCCTCTTTGTTAAAAGCCATCCCGTTTGTGATATATTCTTGTCAGAGCAGCACTAGGTAACCAAAACTGAGTGTTTCCTTTGAGACCATAGCTTCCTAATAATATAGTCTGAGAGAAGCTTGAATTTCTCATCCTTAGCATTAATCCCAGTTGCAATTTTATTTAGATTTGGGTAATGAACTGGATAGTTTTGACTTTGCCTCTGAACTGTAACCTCTTTGAGGACAGGGGCTACATAGTATGTTTGCTCAATTTATGCTACCCTCATTCCTACCTGGCACAGTGTTCCCACATGGCTGCTGCTCGGGGTTTGTCAAACAGTTAGTCAATTTATCTTAAATGCCTTGTAAACATCCTCTTTTTCTAATTTCCTCTTCCTCCACCCTCTTATCACTTCTTTTTCTTCTTTTTCCTAGGTTTCATCTCCTCTAATTTGTGGTAATGCAAGATATAATTCTGGGGAGAGTAGGAAGAGTGGAGATTGGCTTTTAAAGGAGAATACAGACAAAAAATAATAATAATTTCAAAGAATGATTTGCATTGTGAAGAAACTCAGGTTGTAGAGTAAAAAGTAATGAGTCAGCTACTTTACACAGAGCGGTGTAAGATGCAAGGAAGTCTATCCAAAATGTGGGACCTATCTATTGAGCCTGGCAACACACCACACAGTGGTTGCCCTCAGAGCCGTTTTGCTTCAACATACATTGGATCTAGGACTGTCCCGAGGCTACTGATTGAGAGCTAGACCAGCAGCAAAGGGATCAGAACCAAGAGATATGTCAGTCTAGTGCATAAGAGTAAAGATGGATTCTCAACCATGAACAGTTGTTTATGTATTGAATTATGAAAAAGAAAATCATTCCTGATGAGGAGTCTTGGAAAGTGTGACTTAAGCTAAGGGAACAGTGGTGATCTCTATTATCTAATCCTGTGCTCTGAGACAACTAGAAACTGGGGAAGAACATGATGCTTAATGAGTGATGAGGCATGGGTTCCAGTCAGGTTGTGAGACTTACCATAAAAACTTAGGCTCTTTTATTCTTAGTTTCCATGTACTCTTTTCATACAAAAAACTGAACGCGATGTCTCTTTGACATCTATTCTGTCTTTGAAATTGATGTGTCTATGAAAATCTGTTATATCTATGAGTTGGTTGTGTTAGGAAATATAGGAATTTTGGTCTCATTGTATCTGAGTTCCTTAAAAGTTGTCCCTGGATTTTTGTTAATTTTCTTCTCCTCTCATCCAACATTCCATGTACTATTTAAACTAAAGCATTTACCATTTCTTGAACATACCACTTGCTTATATTTTCTTGTCTTTGCTTTCTAAATAAAATGGTCTTTCCCTCATCTCTGTGAATCTAAATTGTTCCCTTCCCACTCTGGAGACCAAGAAACACTTTTGTAACGTTACCATTCAGTCTTTCCAGATTTTCATAGTAACATGTAATTTTTGGTCTTCTCTTGACACTTGTGCCTTTTTTCTGGCACTTCCAGCATGTCCATCTCATGGCAGAGTTGTCTGTGCCAAAGTTTTCTTCTAACTCTTTCAACAAGAATACAGTCCTCCTGATAACATGTTCAAAGTACATGAAATGAAGTCTTGCAAGCCTTGCTTCTAAAGAGCATTCTGGCTGTACTTCGTGTGGAAAGACTTGTTGACAAAAAGCAAATTAACACAGGTTGGCAAATGGGGTTCTTCTTGAGTGACAGCTATGATTAACTGACAGAGTTATATTTGATTAGCACTATCTTCCCTGGTTGTAGGAGCAGAGTGCAGTAAACACATGTTTTGAGTTAACTATCTCTACTTTAGGTGAAAGGGGCTCTGGTGATGCAGTGTGTAAGGCATTTGACTGATAGCCAGAAGGTTGTCAGTTAAAATCCACCAGTCACTCCATAGAAGAAGATGAGGCAATTTACTTCTATAAAGATTTACAGCCTTGAAAACCCAATGGAGGTTGCTGTGTGTCATAATTGACTTAATGGCAGTTGGGTTAGATTTCTACTCTGATTGTTGTTGTTATTATGTGCCGTCGAGTCGGATACGACTCATAGCGACCCCTCCTTGGGTTTCCAAGGCAGTATCACTATGGAAGTAGATTGCCCCATCATCTTTCCGAGGAGTGGCTGGTGGGTTTGAACCACCAGCCTTCTGGTTAGCAGTAAAGTGCCTTAGGCACTATCCTACCAGAGCTCCCTGGAAGGAGATTGTTGTTGTTGTTGTTGTTTGCCATCAAGTTGGCCCCGACTCATAGCGACCCCTCCTTGGGTTTCTGAGGCAGTATCACTACGGAAGTAGGATTGCCCAACCTTCCTTCCAAGGAGTGGCTGGTGGATTTGAACCGCCAGACTTCTGGTGAGCTTTAGGCACTATGCTACCAGAGCTCCTGGAAGTAGATTAGAACCTGGATAATGAGATATTTCCTGGGAAATATCTCATTATCCAGGAAGTAGATTAGAACCTGGATAATGAGATATTTCCTGGGAATACCAGTTTTTTTATTTTTTTTTTTTTTATTTTTGAATGCCGAGCAGAGTGTCATATTTATGCTTACACCTCACACCAAAGATTTGTTGATTTACTGATTGGCAGGATTATGAGCTACAGCTTATGCATTAGTTACCTAGGACTGCTGTAACAAAATGTCACAAATTGGGTGGATTATAAGAACAAACATTTATAGTCTTACAATTCTGGAGAACAGAAGTCCAAATCAGGGTATCAGTCATTTTGATTCCTTCTGAGGGCTCTGAGAGAAAAACTGTTCCATGCTGCTCTCCTAGCTTCTGGTGGTTGTTGTTGTTGTTAGGTGCCATCGAGCTGGCTCCAACTCATAGCAACCCTATGTGCAACAGAACAAAACATTGTTCGCTCCTGCACCATCCTCACAATCCTTGCTATGCTTAAGCCTACCATTGTAGCTACTGTGTCAATCCATCTCAGAGTTTTCCCATTTTATGCTCATCTCTACTTTATCAAGCGTAATATCCATCTCCACGGACTGGCCAATTCTGACAATACGACCAAAGCAGGTGAGATGAAGTCTGGCCATTCTTGCTGCTAAGGAACATTCTGCCTACACTTCTTCCAAGACAGGTTTGTTCTTTCTTCTGACCGTCCATGTTATTTCCAGTATTCTTCACCAACACCACAATCCAAAAGCATCAATTTTTCTTCAGTCTTCCTTACTCATGGATTAGCTTTCACACATAAAGAGGTGATTGAAAATACCAAGCCTGGAATCAGGTATAACTCAGTCTTCAAAGTGACATCTTTGCTCTTCATTTTAAAAAGGTCTTTTGCAGCAGATTTGCCAAGCACAATACGATGTCTGATTTCTTGACTGCTGTTTCCATGGGCGTTGACTGAGAATCCAAGCAAAATGGCATCCCTGACATCTTCCATCTTTTCTCCATTTTCTCTGATGTTGCTTATTAGGGCTGTTGTTGTTGTTGTTTTTGTTTGCCGTCGAGTCAGCCCCAACTCATAGCAACCCCTCCTTGGGTTTCCGAGGCAATTATCACTACGGATAGGATTGCCCAACCTTCCTTCCGAGGAGTGGCTGGTGGGTTTGAACTGCCAGCCTTCTGGTGAGCAGTCAAGTACCTTAGGCACTATGCTACCAGAGCTCCTGCTTATTAGGGCAGTGGTGAGGATTTTCATTTTCTTTATGTTGAGGTTGAATCCATACTGAAGGCTGTAGTCTTTGATCTTCATCTGTAAGTGCTTCAAGTCATCTTCACTTTCAGCAAGCAAGGTTGTGTCATCTGCATATCACAGGTTGTTAATGAATCTTTCTCCAATCCTGATGTCATGTTCTTCTTCATATAATCCAGCTTCTCAGATTGTTTGTTCAGCATAAAGATTGAATAAATATGGTGAAAGAATATAACCCTTACATACATCTTTCTTAATTTCAGACCATGCAGTATCCCCTTGTTCTGTTTGGATGATAAACTATTGGTCTATGTACAGGTTCTTCATGAGCATAATCAAGTATTCTGGAATTCCCATTTTAGCAATATTATTCATAATTTATTATGACCCACACAGTCAAATGCCTTTGTATAATCAACAAAACACAGGTAAATATCCTTCTGGTAGTCTTTGCTTTCTGCCAAAATCCATCTGATGTCAGCAATGATTAGCCTTCATCCCACATCTTCTTTTCAATCCAGCTTGAATTTCTGGAAGTTCCCTGTCAATTTACTGCTGCATCCATTTTTAAATTATTTTTAGCAAGATTTTATTTGTGTTGATATTAATGACATTGTTTGATAATTTCCACATTCTGTTGGATCACCTTTCTTTGGAATGGGCAGAAATATGGATCTCTTTCACTCAGTGGGCCAGGTATCTATCTTCCAAATTTCCTGCCATACACAAGTAAGAGCCTTGAGCACTGCATGCATTTGTTGAAAGATCTCAATGGGTATTTCTTCAATTCCTAGAATTTGTTTTTCACTAGTTCTTGAGTGCAGCTTGGACGTCTTCTATTGGTTCTTGATAATATGCTACCTCCTGAAATAGCTAAACATTGACCAATTCTTTTTGATACAGTTTCTCTGTGTATTCCTTCCATCTTCTTGTGATGATTCCTGCATCATTCAATATGTTGCTCATGTTGTGGTTGTTAGATGTGGTTGAGTCATTTCCAACTCATAGCAACCCCATGCACAGCAGAACAAAACACTGCCTGATCCCATGCCAGCTCCATGATCCCTGCTATACTTGAGCCCATCATTGCAGCCACTGTGTCAATCCATCTCTCTGAAGGCCTACTCCTCCTTCGTCGACCCTCCACCCTACCAAGCATGACATCCTTCTCCAGGGAATGGTCCCTTCTGACAACATGGTCAAAGTGGGTGAGACGAAGTCTGGCCATTCTCTCTTCCAAGGAGCATTTCGGGTGCACTTCCTCCAGGACAGATCTGTTAGTTCTTTTAACAGTCCATGGTAGTTTCAGCATTCTTCGCCAGCACCACAACTCAAAAACATCGACTCTTCTTTGGTCTTCCTTACTCATTGTCCAGCTCTCATATGCATATGAGGTGATTGGAAATATCATGGTTTGTGTCAGGTGCACTTTAGTACTCAAGGAGACATCCTTGCTCCTCAGCACTTGAAACAGTTCCTTCGCAGTTGACTTTCCCAATGCTACACATCGCCTAATGTCCTGATTGCTGCTTCCATTAGCATGGATTGTAGAACCAAGCAACGTAAATTCTATGACAACCTCAATCTTCTCTACATTTATTGTTATGCTGCTCACTGGTCCAGTTGTGAGGATTTTTGTTTTCTTTATATTGAAACGTAACCCATACTGCAGACCGTATTCTTCAACCTCCATCAGTAAGTGCCTCAAGTCATCCTCACTTTCAACAAGCAAAGTTGTATCGTCTGCGTATCTCAGGTTGTTAATGATTCTTCCTCCAATCCTGATGCCA
>NW_006921697.1:9559961-9560658 GCF_000298275.1 Orycteropus afer afer | reverse complement strand
CTGCAAGTGTTTTTTAATTATCTTCAGTAAGATCTTACTTGTGTGCAATATTAATGATATTGTTCTATAATTTCCATATTCTGTGGGATTCCCTTTCTTTGGAATGGGTATAAATATGGATCTTTTTCATAAGTTGGCCAGGTAGCTATCTTCCAAATCTCTTGGCATAACTGAGTGAGTGCCTCTAACGGGGCATCTGTTTGTTGAAATATCTCAGTGGGTATTCTGTCAATTTCCAGAGCCTTGTTCTTTGCCAATTCTATCATTGCAGCTTCAACTTCCTCTTTCAGTACCATTGGCTCTAGATCATATGCCACTTCCTGAAATGGATGAAGATTGAACAATTATTTTTGGTATAGTGATTCTGTGTATTACTGCCATCTTCTCTTGATGTTTCCTGCATCATTCAATATTTTGCCCATGATGTTGTTGTTATGTGCCCTTGAGTTGGACCAGACTCAACAACCCCTCCTTGGGTTTCCAAGGCAGTATCACTGTGGAAGTAGATTGTCCCATCTTCCTTCTGAGGAGTGACTGGTGGGTTTGAACCACCTGGCTTCTCATTAGCAGTCAAGTACCTTAGGCACAAATCTCTCAATATGGCAAATCAAGGCTTGAATTTTTTCTTCAATTCTTTCAGCTTGAGAAATGCCGATCGTGTTCTTCCTTTTTGGTTTTCCAACTCCAGGTCTTTGCA